>NC_057807.1:376202198-376478906 GCF_018294505.1 Triticum aestivum
TGGCACCTACGCAATATTTTTTCTCCTCGATGGCACGTGAATGGCACATGAACAGTGCACGTACTCAACGACGGAGCACAGGATGGTAGCAATGACATGGTCAGCCCTTTTTTGGAGAGAGTACGTACTTCTAGTAAATAAGTTTGATGTGTCCCGTCAACTCGCAGAACGACGAGAAGCTTGATTACGCCTTCTCCCTCGCCAACGCGTGCGCGGTGGCTTGCAGCACGAGGAGAAACTTTTGCTTACAAGCGGTGGACGTGCAGCAGTTCATTTGGTGTCAGATTGCCAGAAGCACTACTGTAGAACCATCGACTTCCGGAAGAGGCGAAGAGCCAAGCGCAAGGTCACCTACTAACCTTAGGCTAGGCATAGTGGGAGTAACATAAGTAGGGTTACCTACTTTTTTTATTCTAGAAACAACCACACGCGAATATCAAGGTGCTGGTTACGTAGAACAAATTTCCTGCAGTCCGTGCTCAGCCCTCCTCTATCTCTCTTCTCAGCCAGCCAGCGGACGCGCGGAGCCCATCGTCTGTTTGCTCACATGCGGCCCCACATGTCAGTGAAAATGCAAGAGGACCCACTGAACCTGCACATCTTTCACCTCGACGTGCTGGTGATGAAAAACAAATCCAATAAAGATCTTCGGTGGCCGCTTTTGGAGTTACTCAAGAGTAGTAAGATTCTATTTACGGTTTAACCCAAGATGCACATCTCATGGCTTCAACTTATCAACTACCACTCTATTTTCTTTCATGACACGACCTGGATGGTGGATATCCTACGTGTCGGCAAAAGGAGGAAGAACCCGAACAAATCTTCGGTTGTGCTCTCAGATTAGACTAGTTGTGCTAACTTAAAAATTTTATTGTGTACTCCCTCCGTTCCAAAATACTTGACTTCCATTTGTCCAAAAATGGATGTTCCTATATACTAAAACATGTCTAGATACATATATATTTTGACAAATACTACCCCCGTCCGAGTTTATTGGTCCCCATTATATTTCGTGCCAAATTTTGACCATAGATTAAACTAACAAAATGTTTACGCATGTCACCAAACATTATATTTTTGAACACTATGTTCAAATACGAATCCAATGAGATAATTTTTCTTAACATGCATTAACATTTTGTTAGTTAAATCTTTAGTCAAAATTTGCCACAAACTACAAAGGGGACCTATAAACCAGGACGGAGGTAGTAGAACGGAGGGAGTAGAATGGATGCAAGTTTTTGTATTGGGAAGAAGAGTACATCCATATATTGATAGAGCGTTGGAGTTGGCCTTACAAGTGGGACCGCAGTTGAGGAAACCGACTATCGGCAAACCCCCACCTCGCCTGCCGCGCGATGGCTGAGTTAGAGAAACAATGAGGTTGAAGAGATTGCTCTAGCATGGACTCCAAGAAATATGGTGTCAGATGGAAGTCGTGCTGGTGGCGTGTGTCGTACTCCTGGACGTGAATGCTTGTTCTGGCCCATGCCACCCTACTACTCCTACTACTTACTAAATAGTACTAGTATCGAGGATTCGAGGTGCTGGTTACGTAGTACAATATGGCTACAGTAAAAACATCCGCACGACGCGCGAAGCATGTGAAGCTAGTACAAATGTGTACTACTATTGTTGATTGGCCTCATCCGATAACCTGTTGCAATGCATGTACAATTATGTATATGGAAAATATTTTTTTGCCTGTCGCACCAGTCACCCACAGAAGCAACTCGGAAGACATTCATAAATTTAGTAAGTTTATCATAGGCATATCATTTTATTACATACAATAGGTCATCAACCCACATCGACAACGAGGATACATTATAAATACTAAATTTTTCACCACACAACAAATAACAAGCAATGAAATGAACTTCAACTCAACCATTCCTCGGCATTGGAAACGCTTGCTTTGAACCATAAGTGATTCTCTAGGACGGGGCATCTATTATCGATCTCGAGACCAACGCAGGACTGATCATCCAGGCTGAAGCGGCCTACTATATCAGTACCAGGGTAGGGAACCACTCTAATGTCCAAGGTATAGACACAGTTGCTTCTCATAAATGGTGCTAGTAACGTTGTGTCAACAGAAGTTGGATCGCCTTTCACCATCATCGGATAGTTTTGTCCAAGGAAGAGCGAGTTTTCTCCAAGACTATCAATTCTGTACCGGGGAGAAGGTGTTGGCGCTAGCACACTAGTATCCATCCCGAATACCATGCAACGGGTGTTGGAATAGGTCCGGAGAGTGCGACCATGGGAGACTACACCTGCTTCCTTAGCAGTAACATCATCAGTGGGCTGTATACACACGAGAAGAGGTGATCCATCAGAATTAGTTGCCAGGCGCCAATGAGTATATGGGCGCTGCTCGTCCTCATGCTTGTGATCATCACCATCGTCATCTCCCCCTTGGTTATAAAAAATTTCAAGTATAGGTGGAGGAATGTTCACAGGACCTTGGAAACACAAGAAGAAGGTTAATTAGTAAAGGGAAACTTGCTAACCCGCATGCATGTGGATGAAACAATTATAATTACGGTGGAAGACAAACGTACCAAAATCACAACGATTCCATGGAAAAACAGTGCCACGAGTGGTGGCAGCAAACACAAGGCCCTCGTATTGAATTGCATCACTGTACTCATGCGTGTACAGAAACTGATTTTTGAGCAATGTCCATCAAGTCAAACCAGCAACGACGACAACAAGCTTGTCGAAGATAGCAACAACTTCATAGTTGTTGTAATTCCAAGAGAGGGTGGGAACTCGAGAAATTGCTATCTTTCGTAGAAGACAGTCACCATGATTGTATTTGAACGTGCGTACAATTCCGGTGTGCTCAACCTCTGGGCAGTCTGCTGGATTTTTGGAAGTGGAGCCCGGTCACGAGTGTACACATTCACAAGTTCCCACTCGCAGTTGGACCCAATGTAAACAACCCAATCTCCATTTGCGCCTGCCCAAGCCTTGCCCTCAAGCGATGGCATCTTAACATCATACGTATCATTATCAAGCGGCATCAACTTGCACAGGGCGAGGCCTCCGTCGTGACGGCGCCAGTCATCAGGGTCACGACGAAGAAGATAGGGGAGATCAAACTGCTCCTTGACTCTTGGGTTCCTTGTAATGATGTTATTAGTTGAGTCAAGAATGGGCTTGAACGAACCTGCCATGCTAGCCGAGGTGATGACGTCGCACCGATCAATGAGTTCCTCCACCACGTCATCTTTCAGATCGGGGCAAGAATAACGGGGTCGTTTCCGTCCTGTTCCCTCCATGGAGAAGACGATCAAACAATGGCAGAAGAAAGCATGAACGGCTGAAGGAAAATGCAGGAGGGAGAGGAAGAGCGTGCGACAGTAGTTCCAAATCGAGAGGGAAAGGCGAAGAGTCGGTGGACGGTTGCCAGTTTGCCATGGTACACGAAGGGGCACCCCGGCCTACATGTCGGTTCGGAAATACTCCTACTACTCGCCGTCGTCTCACTGATATGTTGGAACGGGACCACATGTCAACGAAACATGGTGTGTAATTTCTCGTGCAAAATGCGATCTGGCCGCGTTGGCCCGAGGTGCCGCATTAGTTTTTTTTTTGAAAGTTTGCCGCATTAGTTATTGACCTTTATTTTTTTTAACATGAAATCTGAGTGGATAGCTCCTGTGGTCATCACACGTGAGCGGATATAGTGATGGTTGATTCGCCCGAGCAACTTATTACTGTGGGAATATGGGAGTACCAGCGGATTCAAGGAACAGAGAAATGATGGTTGCTTCATCCGAGCAACTTACTGTGGCGAAGGTGGGGCTCTGTGATTTGACTACTCACTAGTCATTACTACTGCGGCGCAACGACCGGGGTGAATCTTTCCCTGAAGTTGTGTTGTGCACTCAATATTGTTGCATGGCAGGTGGAGCCCGATGAAGGATGTCCAACATGTCGGCGAAACGAAGTTGAATTGTTTCTGGCATTGCTATCAATCCTTCAGGATTTGTTTATATGTACGCATAATTTTGATGAAATTGTACTGTGATGCTATCAAGGTTTCAACTCTGGTTCCCGCAGGAAAAAAAGGTTTCAACTTAGGATTCATGTGTCTTGCCTCGAGATTATCTTGTTACAACATTCCATCAAATACAAATGAAACTACCATGGCTAATGCGTCTCAATGGTTCACAAATCAGCACCAATATTCACATCACAACTGAACACAAAGTTGTGAGAAGGTGTACAAATAAAGAAAAACATATAATTGATCGATGTTGTTCGTAGGCATGGCTCCATTTCCTTGGCACGGTGTTCATTGCTTCGTAGCTAGTTTCACCCAGCTCTGTAGCCAAAAAAGAGGTGTATGAAGGACACCACAATCCGATCATTTTGTGCAGCTCCACTAAAATCAGGTGGACCATCCCTATTTACAAAGATATCCAGTCAGTGTGATTACAATAATAGTGGAACTAGATGATGAAACATAATGCACATAAATAGAAGCCGATCACTTCTATGATCTCTCTTTAGGACTAACTTCTTGTTGGAGAAGATTAGGCACGGAGTTGGATGAGGAGGATAGCAAAACCAATCTCCCTTTCCACAGTCCCACAGAAATGTAAAAACGTTGCCCGTGTGACATTTTGGCGGAACTGCACAAAACACTCTTCAGAAAAGTGATTTGTGCAGTTCACCAAAAGGTCGCAATAGCAACGAGACGAAAATGGATAGCCTTGTTTGCAAAAGAAGGTCGAAAGGAAACAATTACTGGCCCAATAACACGAGTTGAAGACACATACGCCGACAAAAAAGAAGCATGTTCCATGTAAAAAGGGAAAGATATCACATGGTGGTTTATCAAAAATGGTTTGAGGACGAGATTCCAAGATGGAAAGTATGCCGGCCGAGATATCTCTTAAGGAAACAACTAAAGAAGATCCACATGCAGCAATGTGGGAAGATGGGTAGTGGAGCAAGGCTGGAGGAAGCTGTACCCGAGGGTTGTCGGGATGTTACTAGGAGGGCGCCGGCGGCCGGGATCTGCCCATACTGTGGCAGCGAGCAAGTGGCGAAGGCCCTACCGCGCCGAAGCTTGGTCAGAGAGAACGGCGGGTACCGCAGATCGGGATGAGCTGGCTCAACACCGTCGAACGGAGAGTCGATGCACATCCTCCCTTTCCGCCGGCGGACGGGATGCGGCCGGATCACTGACCAACACTGAGAGAGAGAGGCCATGGCGGCCTTGTGTGAGATTGTGTGACGAGACTCACGAGAGACAAACCCATTTTTCCATTTTCCCCACGGCAATCATTTTGTATTCTAGGCATGGTACCCGACCCTCCTTCGAGTAAACAACCGCTACACGCGTCAAATTATCACGTGGGCTGCCTTTTCGTACAGAAACGAACTCCACCATGTATCCACACGGGTGTGGCCGGGAACGAGATGTGAGTACGTGTGTCCTGCGTGCACTTCTTCTTTAGGTGCAGGTACGTACGTGGGTGGGTGTGAGAGAGATGGTTTGTGCGAAACAGAGGCAATGTGTTGATGATATCTCAATCAGAAAAACATAAATATGCAATGTGTGTGAAACGGAGTCATGGACGTGAGATATCGATAGAATTGAAAACAGGGATGAAGTGTGTGGTTGCGCGATCGATAAAGAGTGCCATCGAATTTGTGTTTGCCCACGTCAAAGATACAGGGCGGCTGGCCTACTAGAATTTGAGAGGGCAGAGGTGCAGTTCTTCTCCGTGGCATGGATACCTACCTACAACGTTCGACTATCGGTGTGTTTGTGGGGGGGGGTAGAGACCGGTTGACTAGTATATATGTGGGGAAGGAGAGAGACCTAGCTATGTATTGAGGGAGATCGATCAACATCCATGGATATGTGTAGCAGAGGAATAAGGTTGGGAAAAAGACAAAGGTAGAGCATCGGAGGGTTGGTAGTGGAGTGGCGTCTAACAAATGGTGGGAGAGGTCTGCTATAAAAATGAAGGGTGTGAGTGCAATATCAATAAGAGAGGGCGGGGGATGTCTGTCTGTCTATGCACGTGCGTGTGAGAGACGGGTCGGGAGGTATTCAAGGATGATGAAGGGAGAAGATATGGTTGTGGTAAGCATGCGTAACTACATAGGAAGATCAACCATCGTGTGTCCGAGAAAAGGAGAGACATAACTAGCGAGGTAAGTGTATCGGTGCTTGGTGAAAACGAATTATAGTCGACCTGGCTATATGTAGGGAGATCAGTTCATATACACGCCTGCATGTGTTAGAAGCAAATAAGGTCCGGAGAGGCAGACAGGGGGAGAGGGTGTGGCTAGGAGGTGGTGCGATAGGCCTACAATGTCGAGGGGGCAGGAGTGTGCGAGCATGTGATTAATGAAAAGAGGGGCGGGAGTGTGCACCTGCGTGTAATCGTATTGGACATATGGGGGCATGGATGGTGAGAAGAGAAGAGGGGAAGTATATATGTGTTTTTTGTAGGCACACTTGGCTAGAGAGGTATATCGACCGGTGTGTGCCAGAAAGAAGGAGCCGGGGGCCTACACACACCGCTGGTGGACGAACTAAAGAGAAATAATGAACGTGCGCGATAGAGGGGATGCTAAGGTGTGTGAGGGGGGCGGGCGTGTGCATGCACGATAGAAAGTTAGCGCTAGCTAGCTACAAATAGAAGAGGATCATGAAGGTGTAGAAGACGAACAAAGATCATAATTCATTATAAAAATGTGGATACAGATACTTGAAGAAGATATCATAATGTAGAACATTGATTATAATTTGAGCTAATGTGTGGCTTTTGCAACTCAGTCTAAATACTTGTCATAATGTAGGGGGCGGGGCACTATACTTTGTGTGATAAACACGGTGTACATATGGAACATGGTTTAGATTATGAATATATAGTTAGTACATCAAATGTACTATTATTTGGAATCAACATCAAGTGTATTCAAAAAATAGAATTCGAGTTCATGTAGTACACATAGTTCATATCTATCTCTATAGTAATCATGTGGTGTGTTATTAAGGTAATACACGAATGATGGTTGAAGTTGGCAACAATCATGATTGTAGATTCTTATTGAAATAGAGACGAATTCAAATTTAGTTCGAATTGCAGCGGTAGTATAGACATTTGGAATGCACTAAAATGTTGGTATGAGTAGGTTACATGCATTATACAGCAAGCGAAAAAAATTAATCGGACATAACATGGATTCATACTCCCTCCTTCCATCTATATAGGGCGTAATGAGATTTTTAAGACCGCCTTTGACTATTAACAAGATTAATAGTACATGACATGCACAATGTGAAAATTATATCATTGAAAGAACCTTTCACAGACGAAGTTACCGGTGTGCTTTGTGTAAGTTGCATGTCATATATCATTGCTCTAATATTTGGTCAAAGTTAGCATCGAAAAATGCATTAGGCCCCATATAGATGGAAGGAGGGAGTAGCTTTGAATAGCATTTGTATAGTAAAATGGGGCAAGACTCTCTCTTTGTGTGGTGTGAATAGTTTTATTTTTTTCGTTTTCTTTTTGGTTGAGGGAAGTGCGAATTGATTTGGTATGTACAAGTACAATATTACTACACGTTAGTCTTGTCCCTAAAATTCAACCCGTGTCTTGTTATATCCCGAAAATTCAGATATCGTGCTCCCAAAACTGGCGCCTTCACAACCCGCGCCTTGCTATCCCGAAATTACAACGCGCGCGAATACTCCCTCTAGCTGCCAAATCCCGACACGCGAAATCCCCCTTCTAACCTGAGCCGAAAGGGCCGCTAGTTCAAATCGGTGTGGGGTACTTTTGTAACACACCCTACATTTTGGACAAGCGCGTCCCTAACTCATGCTTCACCCCCTCCCATCGTCCCCTTTTCGTCATTCGAAATCCCAGGCCGCCATAACCTCTCCGCTCCACCCGCGAAACCCCACCCTCCTCCATCCGCCACGTCACCGCTGCCCAGCCGGAGCCTCTTCCCCGATGACGTCGTCCATCGCAACAGCTCGACGTCCCTCATCCACCTCCCCGGATGAGGATCCGTCGTCCATCTCGCCGTCCCGCCAGTTCAGCCGCCCCGTCCTCCACCTCCAAGGAGCTGCTTCGACGATCGCCTCATCTATCGCGGCTGCTCCATCCCCACAGCGCCGCCTTAATCTGCTCCACCGGAACCGCAGCATCCTCATCGACTCCTCGGACGAAGACGAGGCCTACTCGGCGCCACCAAAGAGGTTGTACACTCATTGCATCGCACCTTCTCCTTAACTCGACCTCCCAGTGCCGACGGTGCTCCATCCCGCACCCCCATGGAGCGGCTACCTTGAAGCCGGCTCCACGGGCGACATCTCCACGACGGCTCTCCCCCAGTGCAAGGCCCCTTCAGCAACGGCGTCCATACCAGCCGGATCTGCTGCTGCTGCTCCGGCTCTTGCTCGCTCGCTCGCTCGCGCTGCTGCTACTGCTCCAGCTCTCGCTCGATCGCTTGCTCGCCCAGCTGCTGCTGCTGCTGCTACTCTCCCCCTCGCTCGTGCTGCTGCTCTGCTCCGATTAAGCCACACTTCAGTCGACTGAATCGACTTTTGGGTCAGTCGATTTTCAGGGGTTGGGGGGCTCATCGGAGTTAAGGAAGAACCGCCCACAGTGGGGACGGGGGCTCGCCGGAGAGGTACCCCACTATCTATCTTAGGGTTCAGGGTGGGGGCCTAGAGGGCTGGCCAGGGCGGCGGTGGCGAGTTGTTTCGGGGCGGTGAGGCGGCGCTGGGGCCGGTGGTGGCACGCGGCTCAGGAGTGTGCAGGTTGAAGATGAACTGCAGGCCCTCCCTAAACTACATGTCAAGTGCCTCTCTGCTACCATTGTGTTCAGTTTCGACAGTAGCATTCAGATTCCACGGTAAATTTCAGTTTCGACAGTTAAGTTCAGAGTCAACAGTTTTTACCTCATCTGTTGTATTCAGGTGGTTTTTTGTGATGTTAATTTTACATCCATTTTTCATCATCTATTGGGGATGCTATTAGAATCCCACTTGAGATTGACGATGTCTGTCTTGTGCTGCTTCAGCCTTGACGTCTTACGGCTCACCGGAGCTGCTCCAACGACAGAACGATCCATCACAACAGAGTAGTGCCCTGGACGCCGTCTACAGATTCCTCAAATCTTCCACCACACCTCCGACAGCCACCTCTGGCTCAATTGCTTCAGCGACCAACCCAATGATGCTGAGGTCGACACGGCTACGACAAAGAGGTTGTACACTTGTTGCATCACTTATTACTATACATTCACGTCGATCCATTAGGGCTATTTTGGTTCAACAGAAAAACATAGCAATAGGGAATTTTCCAATGGCACTCTACTATTCAATTATTCATGCATTTTGTTGAAAGGAATGAAGCAAAACATCCACCTGGACCTACTTTTTAAAATCCTATGCATGAAAACAAGACCAAGTGCATTAGTGCCAGAATAACATTCTAACTATACACGCTTTCATATGGTTTCTCTTTATTTTGGCCATGTTTCTTTGCATTCCTCTGATCTTCCAATTCCTGTAAGCCAAACACCCAAGTTGACAGAAATCCTGTGTTTACTAATGCTTTGTTTACCATGTGCATTTTCCTATCCTATTCCGGTGTTTTTCCTATCCCTGTGTTTTAAGAATCATGCAAGCCAAATGAGCCCTTACAGAATTACTTCAGTTACAGGTACATGTCGAAGGGAACTTTGTGTGGTTTGTCCTGCTCCTGCCGCGACGTCGTCCACCTCACCTGAGCTGCTCCATCGACAGAAGCATCCACCAAACGAGACATCACGACTCCTGACCGTCTTTCGCCGCCTTAGATCTCCTTCCCTGCCGCTGGCACCCACCCCAATGGCATCACCATCATCGACTCAGCAGATGAACCTGAGGAGTACACGGGTCCACAAGAGAGGTCGCACTCTTTTGTTTCTACTTATGTTATGCATTGCTTAAACTTACCTGCTACTTTATCGTCCTTTTCAGCTCTTGGACTCCCAACTCAGGTCCAAATTAATGTTCAAACTTGAGTTCTAAATTAGTTGTGGGGCACATATCAAGGCGGCAATGAATAGTATGTCTGTCTAATATCTGGTTCACCTAGGGTATGCCTATGTTGTTCATCTTGGGTGGGAAACAAATAGTAAAGCAATCATCATCTGTCTTTTTATTAATTTATAGCAATCATCATCCTGCTATCATTATTTTTGGATCCATCCACTGGTTGTTGCCATCACTCTAAATTTCTGCATGCTCTCCTTACATAATCTCACCATATTTTTTCGTATGCATGTTAGATATTGTACACAGTCATGTTGAACATGTAGAGAAAAAGAGAAGAGTTTCGCACGGCAATACAATGTCATGCAGACATCACTCCATGGTGGGTTCAATGGCAAACCCTCCCCACCCCTCTCTAGATTGTAATCCAGAGGATGATATCTGTTCCGAGGCAGATTCAGACACCGCTGACCACTCCTATTTACCCCCAAGGTGTTTGCTCTACCTTGGCATGATGATGTTAGTCATATCATGCATATGTTGCCTTGCAGTGCCTACTTTTGACATCATATATGTCATCTGCTTAGTTTAGACATGTTCTGTAATGCCACCTATTTAGTTTCTATATCATATATGGGAATTATGCAGTCTCATGTCTTTTAGCCAGCCATAATATATGTGAAATGTGCAATGCCATCCTGTTTAACCAGGCATCATATATTTGAATGATATCTTGCCCATCCTTTTCTTCATTACATTTCCATTTGTCGACAATGTTTGTACATTAAACTACTCTTCCTGTGAATCAGCCATTTGGGTGGGAGATGGAAAAATCTGGAGTGAAAACAAGGCCTTCAGAGCAGACAGTGCTACCTGTCGAATCAGATCTCTTGTTGGGTCCCGATAGCTCCTTAGAGATGGATTCAAAGACAGATGACCAGTCCTATTCCCCTACTGAGGTGTATGCTCTAACTTGGCACAGTTATACTGCTCATATCATGCATACGGTGTCTTGCATTGCATAGTTTAGACATCATATACACAATATTCAACACCATGTTCTTAGTTCAGACATCATATCGAATGCCCTCTGTTTAGCATATAAATCACATATGTGAATTAAATGATGCGATCCTGGTTACTTAGATAACATGTAGGTGAATTATGTCATGCGATCCTGTTTAGTTATTCATC
Source organism: Triticum aestivum (assembly GCF_018294505.1). NCBI lineage: Eukaryota > Viridiplantae > Streptophyta > Magnoliopsida > Poales > Poaceae > Triticum > Triticum aestivum. The sequence continues at coordinate 376,213,426 of NC_057807.1, forward strand.
ATATCTTTGAATTATGTTATGCTATGCTATCCAGTTTAGATAGACATCATATATGTGAAATTATGTCATGCTATCCGTTTTAGTTAAACAATATACATGTCAGCTATTTCATGCCCTCTTTTTTCCACACTATCTATTGCATCTGTCTCTCATACAATGTCTGTACATTCAACTATGTTTCCTGCTTATCAGCCATTTGAATTGGAGCGGGTGATGCCAGTATCTAGCGGAATAAAAACACGGTCTTCAAATAAAATAGTGCTATGTCTTGGTGGAGATAGCACCCCGGTTGTACATGCACAAGAACCAGCCCTACCACACATAACCCAAACTCTCGCAGATTGTACCCCTACTGCGATGGACAGAGAACCAGCTTCACCCAATCTAACCCCAACCCTAGCCGATAGTAACCCAGTTCCTGTTGACACATCACCATCTCCACCACAGAGCTCCCAAACAAGAGCAGTTAGTAAGGCAGCTCCAGTGCCCAAAGGGCCAGTACTATCACAACGAACCCCAACTCCACCAGTTAGTACGTCTATTCCTGTGGAGGAAGCACAACCAGCCAGTCGTAGTTTAGCATCTATCGCATTTGATGTTGTTAAATCGTATGTGCGTATCTTCCCATCTTGGAAATATTATACTGAAGATGAAGGAAAATGCCAGTTGCATGTGTTTATCCAGGAGTTATGTGTAAGTAATGTTATTCATGGCAATTACTTTGCTTCATCCCATACATCCTACCTCCATGATGGTTATAATACAGAAAATTTTCCCATTTTTCTCTATAGAGAAGGACCGATTTGGAAACTCAGGATGAGGTAACCTATGTTAATACCTCTGTTATCTTCAAGAATGCTTGGTGGCAGTATCGGAATTACCTGAAGAAAACGTACTTCACCGACAAAGAAACTCATCAAATTCCCTTACGTTCTCCTGAGACACATTTACTGGACGATGACTGGGAACGCCTTGTTCTGTACTGGTCCCGAACCAAGAATGTGGTAAGGTCTATGAGCTCATTTTCTGTTTTTAAGTATTATATTCTTGCGTCTTACTGTACTCTGTTCATGTAGAACAAGTGCCTAAACCTGAAGAACAACTGTTCTAATTTAAGATTTCATTGCTATCATAGTTCAAAAAAGTGCAAGGCGTTAATTGTGAGTTTTGCCACCGCCTTGCGCTTTACTGACCAAAGTGCATGCTTATGCGCAGTTATGCACAGATTAAGCGTAGTTATGCACAATGCGTTTTGCCAACGCCTAGAGCCTAGGCGCGCTTAAGCGCTCGCTTAGGCGCGCCTTTTTTAACTATGATTGCTTTGCTCTTGTATCACTGTATTTACTGATACAAACTTATTTTTAAATTGAAGGATTCAATCGAAACTCCAATGGCATAGCAGGTATGTTCACGCATGTTTCTTTAACAGGTTTTCTCTTATCAATAGCTCTTTTGATTTCAATTTCAATTGTGTATACAGTTGACTTTCATATCATGCACATTACTAGCATCACAACAGAGCCAATAGTGTTGTTGTACATGTAGACCCGTGGTACCCATATGAAATCTTGTTGTGCCGTGTAGTTTACCACGCTTTGTATTCTTTCACTGCTGCTTTGTCTTGAACTGATATGATTTGAACCGTGTCTCTATTTTGATTTGGCAAGACAATGCAGTGACCATAGGACATAGATATATGTTTGTTTGATGCTTTTATTATGTACTAGTACTTGGCAATAGAAGACTTGGTAGTTTAATCCTGTCCACCTTACTAATGAACTGGTTCACCGAAATGAGTTTCATATACTAGTACATGTTAAACTTGTTATGCGTCTGCTTGTTTCTTCTTTTAGAATGCTGACAGAATATTGGGGAAGAGTGCCTTATTAAGCACTGGTAAAGGAAGTAATGCAGATAAGGTTCAGGATAGTGAAACATCCTTGTTGGTCTCCAACAAAGCTGATAAAACAGCTAAGGAAGACTATCTTGAAGACAACGAGACAACCCCAAAGTCCTGTCTTGGTTTAGTGTTCGAGTTACTGGCCACTACCGCTTGCACAAGCTATTCAAACTCACTGTCTGAATCAGTTCGGTTTCTTGAGTCTCAACTACAAGCTGAAAGACATCGATCAGCTATGCTGCGACAAGAAGCGGAAGGACTGCGGAAGTCCCTGGAGCATTCAGATGCATACTTTCTGGTGCAACAGCAAGCGTTGGAGGATTTTAGCGCCAAACAGGACAAAGCTAATCAGCTTGCTAAGCTTATTGCCAGCATGGTGGATACCCAGGATAACATTTCTTGAGCTCTTCTAAAGTTGTTTCAGTTATGCTCTTGATTTGCTGCTGCGTTTATTTGCACTGGTGGCCAATTTTGACGGCCAGTGTATGTAATATGCTGCTTTGTTCCCTATATTTGCACTAGTGGAGAACTTTGATGCCCAATGGATGTAATATGTGTAATAGCGGTAATAGGCTAGCCTTAATTGCTTGCTTATTTATTTCCTTATTGACTTGTTTAGTTGTTTGCTTGTAGTCACTGTAGTTCTTTTTCTGTGTTTTTCTAGTGGCCACAATAGCCTATTTTTGGTAACTAGGCCAAAATAATCATGGCAACACACGGACTGTTGTAACCATGGGCCTCCTGCAGGCCGTATGATCCATGGGCCTTCGTTCGGCCGTAGGACCATTGGCCTTCTATACGGGTCGTAGGATCCATCGGCCTTCTATACGGGCCTTAGGGATCAATGGGCCTTCTACGGGCCATAGGGTCCATGGGCCTTCTAAGGGCCATATGATCCATGGGCCTTCTACGGGCCGTACTATCCATGGGCCTCATACGGGCCGTAGGATCCATGGGCGTTCTATGGGGCGTATCATCATTTCGCCAATCATGGGCCGTACTATTCATGGACCATAACGGGTCGTTAATAGGCCGTATTTGATAACTCTATGAAAATAGCCCAACTGTTTTTTTTAATGAAAACGGCCCAATGTATTAACGGTCCGCAAACGGGTCGACTGTAACGACGGGCTGAATTTGGCCCACAAGCAGAAAATGACAGTAACGGCCGTATGTAACCGAATGCTGCAAATGAGCCCAAGAATCAATGGGCCCTGAGAAGGCCGAAAGATAACTTGGGCTGGAAATGGCCCAATGGAATAACGGGCCGTTAATGGGTATAAAGTGATACACTGTTCATTACAGGCCAGTTTCACCACGGGCCGTTAATGGGCCAAGAGTTACAAAGGTCCTCATATGGGCCGAAAGAAGTCATGGGCCACACATGGGCCGGAAGTTAAAACGGGCTGAATCATATTGGATGGCCCAGATGACGCTACTGGGCCTAATTCAGATAGGGCATAACGGGCCCTGGGTTAGCGGGCTCTAAATGGGCTATATGCGAACAGGTCGTTAACATGCTTTCCGTGGGCTGGCCCGCCACCTTTTGACCAAGTCAAACGGCCCGGCCTTTTCACAGGAATGGGCCTCCGTTGGGTCGTGCCACGTGTCACCGTATCATAGGCGCTTTCGGTCCAATGAGCGGATGACATCTGTCCCAATGGTGAGCCGACATGTGTTTCCTCCAGCCAATGATGATTTTACACGTGGAAAATCCCCATTGGTCGGGGCTATTAGAAGGTTATCGGATCCAAAACCCGACCCAATAGCTTAACGGCGTTCCGTTACGGTGGCTGCCACGTGTCAGTCACCCTTGACGAAAGCACTTCTGTGACGCGCGATTTATCGTCATGGAAGTGGACACTTCCGTGATGATAATTTTGGTAATGTCATGGAACACTTCTACGACAGCACAGGTATGACTATCTTGATTCTATCATAAATTTGTCATGGATGTATATGCATGACAAAACACGCGGCCTACTATGACAAACACGTATCATCACAGAAGTGTATTTTTTTGTAGTGATAGACACTCAACAAAGTTGTGTTCATGATGAGCACGTCTCTCCTAGTGCAGCATCACCGGTGCTCCCTCTAACTTGGCACTGTTATATGTGGTTGCATGTTATGTGTGATGTCTAGCTGGTATTGCTTCTAATTTTGTTGAATTCCATCTGCTTACTTTACACATTATACTTGAATAAGACACGTGTTCCTGTTTCTAGAACATACAATATCTGTGTATGACACCATGTTCTTACATCATATTACTACTGTTGTGTAACCTGCAACAATCACTTATCATAAGACACATTTGACTTCGGAGTGTGATATAGGTTACATCTCACATTCTTTTCTATCTTGTACTACTAATTGTTGAAATGGCACTTATGATGAGACAGTTTTAACTTGGTAGAGTGATATTCGTTGCATCTTTCATATGGTGTCTATCTTTCATTGCTTCTAATTTTTTTGAAATGCCTTCTCCTTAGTTTACACATCATAAGCTGTGAATATGCAATGCTATGAATATGCAATGGCACTAATGACGAGAGACCTCTAACATGGTAGTGTGATGTTGTTTGCATCTTGCATATGATTTATTTCTTGTACTGCTTCACATTTGTTTAAACGCCATTTATGATGAGACACTGTTAACTTGGCAGAGCGATATTTGTAGCATCTTTCATATGGTGTCTACCTTCCATTGCATTGCTTCTAATTTGGTGAAATGTCTTCTTCTTAGTTTACACATCATAGTTCTGGTTATCTCTTCCGTCCTATTTTTCATACATATTACATCCTCCTATCATGTGGTTGTCTAACATCAAAGTTCAGTTCATCTGCATCACGCATCAATTTGTTCTGAAGAACTAAATTGTTATTCATTTTTCTTGTCGGCTTGACTTAACATGGCACAGAGAAAGAGGAAGAAACACAGAATGGTAGGGAATGAGAAGCGGATGAATCCTGCAGATTCTGCTGGTACTGATGGTGCAATAGAAGGTGAAAGTCCAGCGGAAAATTCTACAAACACGGCATCCCATGCTACACGAGCTGCAAAAAAAGCCAAACAGAAACAAATAGCTGCCACCAAACAAGCAGAGACAACCCTAGTTCTTGCAACACCTACCACAGTACTACCAGCTGCACGACTTACTCGTGCATCAACTGAGCTAGTAGCACGTTCCCAAGCTCCCTTGCCACCTGACACTACTTCCCAAGCACTCTTGACACAAGACGAGTTGGCAATATCAGATGAACCTTGTGAGCTTCAACAGCAAGAAGGTAGTTGCTGGAGTCAAGTTACAGTTGCATGCTTCTTTATATGTAGTCTCAAAGTTTGATGTACACTAACACTTCCTATGTTCGTTGTTGGACTAGCACCTAGGTGCAAGAGGAAACAAACATCAGGGATAATGCTCGATAGGTTAACTAAATCTAGAGGAGGAAGAATGGAGATCCGTTTGGAGGCAGGTTTAAAAAGGCCATGTGATGCTACAGAGTCAGCCAAGTTAGTTGTGACGCCCGGGTAATTGAGCTACAGTAACCCCCCTCGTAATGATGCCACGTCACCCCAGCTACTTTTGACAAATCTCGCGTTAGTTCAAAACGATTCGAATTCAAATTTGAATTAGAGGCAAACAACAAAAGTTTTTAAAATATTAAACTAAAATGTTCGAAGTGTGCAAATAAATGCTTAGGTATTTATGGTGAGGGAACCATGCTTTTATAAAAAAAACTAAATACATAAAATGAATTAAAATAGAAAAGAGAAATAAATAAAAGGAAAAGGAAAATACAAAACAGAAAACAAAAAGATAAAAGAAGAGAACCCCCCTTGGCCAACTGGGCCAGACGACCCAGCCGGCCAGCCCATCTGGCCCTAACCGGCCCAGCCCCACTCCCTTAACCACCCACTATGACCGAACCCTAACCCCTATCCACCCCACTCGCTGCCCACGACCCCCTCTTTGTCGGTCGCTCCTCTCCTCCTCTCCCGATCTGATCTGGGGGGGGGGGATCGAACCCCCCCCGCGCCCGAGGCCGCTGCCCCTGACGCCGCCCCTACGGCCGCGCCCCGCCACCCGGTGCTGCCAGACGCCGCTTGCTGTTGCCCACCGACGTCTTTGCTCGTTGCCTCCTCGACCCCATCGCTGGTGCCGCCCTGGACCGCCGCTGTCGCTCGCCGGAACCACGACGCCACGACTCCGTCGCCGCCCGTCATCCCCAACTCCTCCTCGACCCCACTGCCCCGGACCCTACTCCCCGCAGTGAGCACCGCACCTCCCTCCTCTCTGTCTCCCCCGCGCTACCCCGCGCGCGCCCCCGCGAGCATCTGGCCGGCGCCCTCCACCGCCCCAGCCGGCGCCAGGGACCAGTCGGGCTGCGCGTGCACCGTCGCCGCGGTGGCCTCGCCCCACTGCACCGCTCGAAGACACCCGCGCCCTGCCTAGTTCGCCGTGGCCATCGGCCTCCCCCGCTGCTCCCCCTCCCCTGAACCCACGACTGCCTCCCCGCGCCTTGTCCTCCTCGTTACGTGCCACCCTGGGCCCCCTACGCCCTGCTGCCGCTTGTGCGGTCGCCGGTGGCGCCCCGCCAGCCTCGACCCGCTCTGCGCCTCGCCGGCGCCCCCCCTCGGGCGCCTTGTTGGGGGCCGGCCACCACGCCCGCGCCTGTTACCTGCAGCGCCCGTGCCCGCTAAGGGCCCCTGGGCCAACGACAGGGGGGCCCCGCCCCTAAACGTTTTATTAAAAAAAGAATAAAAAGAATAATTAAGTAAACAATTAAGTAATTAATTAACTGAATTAATCTTGATTAGATTAACCTAATCACTTAGGTTAGTTAATTAATATGTTGGGTTAATTAGCACTCAATGACAGCTGGGACCCACATGCTAGATTGACCCAGTCAACACCCTGTTAACTGCTGACGTCATGCTGACATCATGATGACGTCGGCATACACTATTCTGGATAATGTTAGAATTAAGTAGATAAATAAATTCAAAAAATGATTAAAACTTTAGAAACACATAGAAAATAAACCGTAGCTCAGATGAAAAAAATTTCTACATGAAAGTTGCTCAGAACGACAAGACGAATCCAGATACGCAGCCCATTCGTCCGCCATGCGTCCCTAGCATAGTGAACCTGTAACTTTCCACCTCCGGTTCATCTGTCCGGAAATGTGAAACACCGGGGATACTTTCCTGGATGTTCCCCCCCTTCACCGGTATCACCTACTACCGTGTTAGGGCACACCGAACACCGTGTATTGCCTTGTTACGCTTTGTGATGCTTTGTTTGCTCTGTTATTTATTGTGTTCCCTCTCCGTTACTTCTTTCCGATAGACCCCGAGACTGCCGGCGACCCCCAGTTCGACTACGGAGTTGACGACCACTCCTTCTTGCCAGAGCAACTAGGCAAGCCCCCCCTTTGATCACAAGATATCACCTATTCTCCTCTATACTGCTTGCATTAGAGTAGTGTAGCATGTTACTGCTTTCCGTTAATCCTATTCTGATGCATAGCCTGACATTGTTGCTACATCTGTTGATACCTTACCTACAATCCTAAATACTTAGTATAGGATGCTAGTTTATCATCATTGGCCCTACCTTCTTGTTAGTCTGCCTTGCTATACTATTGGGCCGTGATCACTCGGGAGGTGATCACGGGTATATACTATACATACATACATACTATACAGATGGTGACTAAAGTCGGGTCAGCTCGATGAGTACCCGCAAGTGATTCTGATGAGGGGGCTGAAAGGACAGGTGGCTCCATCCCGGTAGAGGTGGGCCTGGGTTCCCGACGGCCCCCGACTGTTACTTTGTGGCGGAGCGGCAGGGCAGGTTGAGACCACCTAGGAGACAGGTGGGCCTAGCCCTGGTCGCCGTTCGCGGATACTTAACACGCTTAACGAGATCTTGGTATTTGATCTGAGTCTAGCCATTTGGTCTATACGCACTAATCATCTACGTGGGAGTAGTTATGGGTATCCCGACATCGTGGTATCAGCCGAAGCACTTCAGACGCCAGCGACGGAGCGGCGCGCGCCGGATTGTACTGGAACGCCTGCTAGGCTAGGTCTGCTTCCGGCCGCCCTCGCAATGTGCAGGTGTGCTATGGGCGATGGGCCCAGACCCCTGCGCGCTTAGGTTTAGACCGGCGTGCTGGCCTCTTTGTTGTGCCTAGGTGGGGCTGCGACGTGTTGATCTTCCGAGGCCGGGCATGACCCAGGAAAGTGTGTCCGGCCAAATGGGATGGAGCGTGTTGGGTTATGTGGTGCACCCCTGCAGGGTAGTTAATCTATTCGAATAGCCGTGATCTTCGGTAACAGGACGACTTGGAGTTGTACCTTGACCTTATGACAACTAGAACCGGATACTTAATAAAACACACCCTTCCAAGTTCCACAGAGAACCCGGTGATCGCTTTTCCACAGGGCGACGAGGCGAGGATCGCCGGGTAGGATTATGCTATGCGATGCTACTGGAGATGCTACTTGGAGATGCTACTTGGAGGACTTCAGTCTACTCTCTTCTACATGCTGCAAGCCGGAGGCTGCCAGAAGCGTAGTCTTCGACAGGATTAGCTATCTCCCTCTTATTCTGGCATTTTGCAGTTCAGTCCACTGATATGGCCTCCTTACACATATACCCATGCATATGTAGCGTAGTTCCTTGCTTGCGAGTACTTTGGATGAGTACTCACGGTTGCTTTTCTCCCTCTTTTCCCCTTTCCCTTCTACCTGGTTGTCGCAACCAGATGCTGGAGCCCTGGAGCCAGACGCCACCGTCGATGACTACTACTACACGGGAGGTGCCTACTACTACGTGCAGGCTGCTGACGACGACCATGAGTAGTTAGGAGGATCCCAGGCAGGAGGCCTGCGCCTCTTTCGATCTGTATCCCAGTTTGTGCTAGCCATCTTATGGCAACTTGTTTAACTTATGTCTGTACTCAGATATTGTTGCTTCCGCTGACTCGTCTATGATCGAGCACTTGTATTCGAGCCTCGAGGCCCCTGGCTTGTATTATGAGGCTTGTATGACTTATTTATGTTTTAGAGTTGTGTTGTGATATCTTCCCGTGAGTCCCTGATCTTGATCGTACACATTTGCGTGCATGATTAGTGTACGATTGAATCGGGGGCGTCACAAGTTGGTATCAGAGCCGACTGCCTGTAGGAATCCCCCTTCCAAACTCCTAGGCCGAAGTCAAGTCTAGACTTTTCAAAACTTTTACTAACATGGCTGTGCGGCCCATGGGCCCACGTCGCCATTGGGTGGTATTAGGATCTTTTACTCCTCGATCTGTACTCTGGGAATCTGACCTCTCTTCTATTCGGGTTAAATGATTTTTACTAACTCTGACTCTAGGTTCTCGATAATACTTTCTCCCGGAGAGCCTCTTCAGTCCAGATGATTAACTTGTGCACCAAAGGATTCCGAAGATACCTTTCGATATTCTCTCGAGACCTTGTGCCCGTTGCTTTTGCAATTCCCTACCATTGCAATATCCCTATGGATAAATACTTACACCCGTCATTCTTACTTTATACCCAGTCGATCTTGTTATTACAAGATACCTCGAAATTCTATCTAGTGTTCCGAGAATACTTTGTGACTATTGCCTTGCAGTTCTTTGTTACATGAATACCCCTACGGATAATTTCTCGCACTTACCGAGTATCCACTCATCCCCAGTTGATTCATGTATGTCACCAATCCTCGAAATACCATTCGATCTTCCGAAAATCCTGAGCATACTATTGCTCTTGAAATTCTTGATTGCTTGCATTATGGTTAATCCCATAAGTCTAGTAATCTTGTTGACATCCATTGTCATTGTCATTTTGAGTCCGTTATTTCGATTTGTTGCGAATGCTCGCAATCCTCAAACAGATCCTAGAATTCATCCTTCCGGCTCAGACGTTGTTTTAATCATGAACTGGTTCTCGCCAATTAAATTGTCGTCGATTGTGCCCCTAAGTCTATTGAATTTACCCATCCTTGATCAGAGCGTCTGCTTCTGATCCTTCGTTTTGTAAATCATAATTCCTTAGCAATTGAGCTCTAAGTTATTCAGTTGTTTCTATAATCCAATTTCTTGCATTGTTACTTCCTCTGATTGTGTGCCGATGCTCACATCAGCTCTGTTATGGACCGACAGATCCTTTAATGGATTTTATCCGACATTTTCCTTCATATTCAATAACCTTGTGAGCCTTCCCTTGGATACATAATGCCTTTGGTAAATTGTATCATCTACTTTCTCAACCTTGCTCTACTTTCGAGCTTGTGTTATTTACTCTTAAAACTTGTGGTATATGTTTCTAAGAAGCCCCTATGGGTTGAACCTATACCTTCATTAAAAACCGTATGAACCGGAAGGTTTTGACAAGTCAACCTTTCTAGTGTTTAGCAGATAATTTTCTACCATACAACTTCTTTGAGAACGAGAAGTGAATGGAAGGTTATGCATTATGGAAGTGGGAGTCGACCTTGAACTTTGTGTTCATGCCCATGGACACGATGTAGATCTTATCATTAAAGCTTCTCTTAAATTAATTATTCCCTTGGTATAAGTACATCTTATATCTGGGATCTGGCCTTTTGCAATCGTGGTTCCGACCATGATCTCTTTTAAATACCATTTCTCGTGCATGTTTAAGCACTTATCGTCTTTATAACAATAACCCAGTCCAAGCTCTACTTTGGATTGTCCTCGAGTGTTACCCCCCAGGTATCTCAAGATTATCACGGAACTGCATAACTTCTTATGAGTTCTTCATCAAGTGCTACATTCTCATTGATTCCAATTTTTCACGGGCTCTGAGTTATTTAACACTCAAAGACACCGATAACTGACATGAGTCCGCATCGCGATTAAGCAACTCTTGGTAACCTTCATTACTTACGAGTTTGAATTCCATCACGTCATTCCTAGCCTGTTTGGCTATATCCTTGTCGTGCCGATTTTAACTGTGCTACCTGGTCCTCTTCCCAGAGCATAATTTTCGATGCTGAGCTAAGCTTACGTTGATTTCCTTGTCTTATCATTCCACCTCAGACAACAAGCTTGGTTCCGAGTTTGTGTCGTACCCATGGTTCCAATAACCTCTTGCTTCATCATTCTTTTGACTTGATGTGATCGCGGATCGATTACATCTTCAGGTAATCTCTCGACAAATGTGTCGTGATCATTATCAACTTTCTGAGCTATTCCAGAATAACAATCAAATTCATGATAACAATTACCATCCTTGCCCTTCGATGAATTGTGTGTCATCGACTACTTCCTTGCCTTCTTTCCAACACAAACTTGTTTGTGTTGTGGCTATACCTTGAGTTCCTTGTTAACCGACTTATGTTATGTTCTACCTTGAAGTATTACCATCTTCTATGTCAAGAATGTCGTGAGAAATTCACCACCTCTTAAGAATTCTTGGTATGGTGATACTTCTCACCCTCACCATTCTTTCTTGGTCCTCGTGTTCATTCCAACCGGTGTACCAACAAGTGAACGGTGTTGTTTGAATTCTGCCCTTCTAGCAACCCTATTGCTATGAAGTTAATGGTCGGCCGTTCGTTCTTGGACTATTGATTATTGAATCACCATTCTGACATTGGTCGTGCAAACCCGACCCATATTTCGGGCGCACCTTTCAACCAATGTTTAATTGTGTATGTTTTCCTCGAGCATACCTCATTATATCATTTGATATGACAAATGTTATCCCCATGTTCACATAATTGTGGAAATCCATCTTGTTGGAAATCTCGATGAAGTGTCGCTGAGACCGTCAGCCACCTCCCCATCCTCTCCTTGGTTTAATGATGAACTCTTGTTTTGGACTCGCTCCCATAGTTCATTTCTTGAGAATCTTACATTGTCATCTCATCAATTTGTGTTGCACCTTTTCTTCTCTGGCATCCTAAGTCAGAGGTATCCTGACACCAATCGGATCTGAACCTCGGTCAGATATGATGATTGGGGCATATTTCCAAGAGTTATAACATTGGTCTATGTATGACCTGGTAAGGTGATGACATGCCTAGCACCCCCGGCCGGAGGACCTATTATTATAGTTTCCTTTCTGGCAAGGTTAACCATTCTTCCATGAGGAAATTGTAAGACTTACTCTATAAGTTATTCCTGATGGATCCTTTGTGTTCCCAAAGTCTGACCTTTGCTCGAAGACCATGTCGATGCTATCTCGAAGCATGTTTGTGGTACTCTGATTTTCAACAAGTACATTTGAAGCCCAATGCTAAATATTTCCTTCCCAATTATCCAAACACCGCTGTATGGGTAATGTCAAGAAAAATCATGTCCCCTACCTAAAGAGTTTTCTACATTATATCCTGACATGGATATCATGCTCTGCTTGTCCTTGGGAAGGATATACCCTTGAAATATGTGTTTAAACATATTTTCCTTTCCATTGTTCTGTTTAATCTGATGATCATATTTTCCTTCCATTGTTGATTTAACCTTTCTTGTGATCTATATGATCTGAGCAGTAATATTCTCCTGCTTATGTAAGCACCTTGTGGTACAAATCTGCCAGTAAGACCCTGTTACTATTGTTGGTGACATTTCGGTAACCACCGATGGACGAGAACTTTGCCTATTGGTCCGCCTCGATGCAACGAGTAGGAAAATGGTTCTCTTCGTCCCTCGCCCTTGGTACCAACGTTGTTGCCGACATAACTGACATGGTACTCTCTGACATGCCTTGCTATCATGACCGTGCAAGATGTCACTGCTCCTATAAAAAAACCACATGGTGGGCCCATAACCCACAGTTCCACAGGATCGAAACCTGACTGTCCTGTACACCCCCCTATTCCCAAAGTTATTCCTCGCGCGTGGCCTCGTATGTAATTCACGGGCCACCGTCCTAGTGATCTATTCTGGTACCAGACGCAATACTTACTCTCGCTACTCTGAACCCCTTTCTCACTCTGGTTCAGGCTTCGAGAAACTATCTATCCGCTTGGAGCCTCTTATGGTACCTTCGTACCTTACTCTCGAGGTATTTCATATGTTCAACTCGAGAGATAATCTTATACTCATTCATGGGTTAACCCCAGATTGTTTCCCTCAGAAGCATTATGTCGTAGTGAGCTGCCCCTTATCCTTTCGTAAGTACGATGGAGTTCCCGAAGAAATGATGACAAGTTTATCATGATGCATTGGAATAAAGAATTAAAGACATCAACGAAAGGGATTAACTTCTTCGAGAAGATCCGTTAGAATATCGTAACCAGAACTTTCCCCCTTACTCCCCTCTTAAATCTCGGGACGATATTTCTTGTAGTGGAGGAGAATTGTGACGCCCGGGTAATTGAGCTACAGTAACCCCCCTCGTAATGATGCCACGTCACCCCAGTTACTGTTGACAAATCTCGCGTTAGTTCAAAACGATTCGAATTCAAATTCGAATTAGAGGCAAACAACAAAAGTTTTTAAAATATTAAACTAAAATGTTTGAAGTGTGCAAATAAATGCTTAGGTATTTATGGTGAGGGAACCATGCTTTTATAAAAAAACTAAATACATAAAATTAATTAAAATAGAAAAGAGAAATAAATAAAAGGAAAAGGAAAATACAAAACAGAAAACAAAAAGATAAAAGAAGAGAACCCCCCTGGCCAACTGGGCCAGACGACCCAGCCGGCCAGCCCATCTGGCCCTAACCGGCCCAGCCCTACTCCCTTAACCACCCACTACGACCGAACCCTAACCCCTATCCACCCCAATCGCTGCCCACGACCCCCTCTCTGTCGGTCGCTCCTCTCCTCCTCTCCCGATCCGATCTGGGGGGGATCGAACCCCCCCGCGCCTGAGGCCGCTGCCCCTGACGCCGCCCCTACGGCCGCGCCCCGCCACCCGGTGCTGCCAGACGCCGCTTGCTGTTGCCCGCCGATGTCGTTGCTTGTCGCCTCCTCGACCCCGTCGCTGGTGCCGCCCTGGACCGCCGTCGTCGCTCGCCGGAACCACGACGCCACGACTCTGTCGCCGCCCGTCATCCCCGACTCCTCCTCGACCCCCACTGCCCCGGACCCTACTCCCCGCAGTGAGCACCGCACCTCCCTCCTCTCTGTCTCCCCCGCGCTACCCCGCGCGCGCCCCCGCGAGCATCTGGCTGGCGCCCTCCTCCGCCCCAGCCGGCGCCAGGGACCAGTCGGGCTGCACGTGCACCGTCGCCACGGTGGCCTCACCCCACTGCACCGCTCGAAGACACCCGCGCCCTGCCTAGTTCGCCGTGGCCATCGGCCTCCCCCGCTGCTCCCCCTCCCCTGAACCCACGACTGCCTCCCCGCGCCTTGTCCTCCTTGTTACGTGCCACCCTGGGCCCCCTACGCCCTGCTGCCACTTGTGCGGTCGCCGGTGGCGCCCCGCCAGCCTCGACCCTCTCTGCGCCTCGCTGGCGCCCCCCTCGGGCGCCTTGTTGGGGGCCGGCCACCACGCCCGCGCCTGTTACCTGCAGCCCCCGTGCCCGCTAAGGGCCCCTGGGCCAATGACAGGGGGGCCCCGCCCCTAAACGTTTTATTAAAAAAAGAATAATTAAGTAAACAATTAAGTAATTAATTAACTTAATTAATCTTGATTAGATTAACCTAATCACTTAGGTTAGTTAATTAATTTGTTGGGTTAATTAGCACTCAATGATAGCTGGGACCCACATGCTAGATTGACCCAGTCAACACCCTGTTGACTGCTGACGTCATGTTGACATCATGATGACGTCAGCATACACTATTCTGGATAATGTTAGAATTAAGTAGATAAATAAATTCAAAAAATGATTAAAACTTTAGAAACACATAGAAAAGAAACCGTAGCTCAGATGAAAATGTTTTCTACATGAAAGTTGCTCAGAACAACGAGACGAATCCAGATACGCAGCCCGTTCGTCCGCCACGCGTCCCTAGCATAGTGAACCTGCAACTTTCCACCTCTGGTTCATCTGTCCGGAAACGCGAAACACCGGGGATACTTTCCTGGATGTTCCCCCCCTTCACCGGTATCACCTACTACCGCGTTAGGGCACACCGAACACCGTGTATTGCCTTGTTACGCTTTGTGATGCTTTGTTTGCTTTGTTATTTATTGTGTTCCCTCTCAGTTACTTCTTTCCGATAGACCCAGAGACTGTCGGCGACCCCCAGTTCGACTACGGAGTTGACGACCACTCCTTCTTGCCAGAGCAACCAGGCAGGCCCCCCCTTTGATCACAAGATATCGCCTATTCTCCTCTATACTGCTTGCATTAGAGTAGTGTAGCATGTTACTGCTTTCCGTTAATCCTATTCTGATGCATAGCCTGACATTGTTGCTACATCTGTTGATACCTTACCTGCAATCCTAAATACTTAGTATAGGATGCTAGTTTATCATCATTGGCCCTACCTTCTTGTCAGTCTGCCTTGCTATACTATTGGGTCGTGATCACTCGGGAGGTGATCACGGGTATATACTATACATACATACATACTATACAGATGGTGACTAAAGTCGGGTCAGCTCGATGAGTACCCGCAAGTGATTCTGATGAGGGGGCTGAAAGGACAGGTGGCTC
Organism: Triticum aestivum; assembly: GCF_018294505.1. Taxonomy (NCBI): domain Eukaryota; kingdom Viridiplantae; phylum Streptophyta; class Magnoliopsida; order Poales; family Poaceae; genus Triticum; species Triticum aestivum. Next base: position 376,228,932 of record NC_057807.1, read on the forward strand.
CATCCCGGTAGAGGTGGGCCTGGGTTCCCGATGGCCCCGGACTGTTACTTTGTGGCGGAGCGGCAGGGCAGGTTGAGACCACCTAGGAGACAGGTGGGCCTGGCCCTGGTCGGCGTTCGCGGATACTTAACACGCTTAACGAGATCTTGGTATTTGATCTGAGTCTGGCCATTTGGTCTATACGCACTAACCATCTACGTGGGAGTAGTTATGGGTATCCCGACGTCGTGGTATCAGCCGAAGCACTTCAGACATCAGCGACGGAGCGGCGCGCGCCGGATTGGACTGGAACGCCTGCTAGGCTAGGTCTGCTTCCGGCCGCCCTCGCAATGTGCAGGTGTGCTATGGGCGATGGGCCCAGACCCCTATGCACTTAGGTTTAGACCGGCGTGCTGGCCTCTCTGTTGTGCCTAGGTGGGGCTGCAACGTGTTGATCTGCCGAGGCCGGGCATGACCCAGGAAAGTGTGTCCGGCCAAATGGGATCGAGCGTGTTGGGTTATGTGGTGCACCCCTGCAGGGAAGTTAATCTATTCGAATAGTCGTGATCTTCGGTAACAAGACGACTTGGAGTTGTACCTTGACCTTAAGACAACTAGAACCGGATACTTAATAAAACACACCCTTCCAAGTTCCACAGACAACCCGGTGATCGCTTTTCCATAGGGCGACGAGGGGAGGATCGCCGGGTAGGATTATGCTATGCGATGCTACTGGAGATGCTACTTGGAGGACTTCAGTCTACTCTCTTCTACATGCTGCAAGACGGAGGCTGCCAGAAGCGTAGTCTTCGACAGGATTAGCTATCTCCCTCTTATTCTGGCATTCTGCAGTTCAGTCCACTGATATGGCCTCCTTACACATATACCCATGCATATGTAGTGTAGTTCCTTGCTTGCGAGTACTTTTGATGAGTACTCACGGTTGCTTTTCTCCCTCTTTTCCCCTTTCCCTTCTACCTGGTTGTCGCAACCAGATGCTGAAGCCCTGGAGCCAGACGCCACCGTTGACGACTACTACTACACGGGAGGTGCCTACTACTACGTGCAGGCTGCTGACGACGACCATGAGTAGTTAGGAGGATCCCAGGCAGGAGGCCTGCGCCTCTTTCGATCTGTATCCCAGTTTGTGCTAGCCATCTTATGGCAACTTGTTTAACTTATGTCTGTACTCAGATATTGTTGCTTCCGCTGACTCGTCTATGATCGAGCACTTGTATTCGAGCCTCGAGGCCCCTGGCTTGTATTATGAGGCTTGTATGACTTATTTATGTTTTAGAGTTGTGTTGTGATATCTTCCCATGAGTCCCTGATCTTGATCGTACACATTTGCGTGCATGATTAGTGTACGATTGAATCGGGGGCGTCACATTAGTATCAGGGGCAGCGGTTGCTGTTAGGTGTCATTACGTATCCTCCCAACATGGATTCAATACATGAATGACAAAGACGAAACCTAGTTCAACACCTTCCTCGACCATTTATCTGTAAGTATGGTTATGTATGGAAACTAGTAATATCGTCTTGCTCTATCCCATACTTTCTAGGTTGCTGATAATGATACTCCCATAATTTTCAACAGATGAGGTTCAAGTTGGATAGCCAAGATGATGCAACCAGACAAGCTTGCACCAATGTTTTCAAGTCTGCTCTACGACAGTATCGGTATAACTTGAGGAAAACTCACTTTGAAGGCAAGGCTAACAGTGAACTTTTCCAAACATCTCCAGTGGAAAATATATCGGATGAAGACTGGAGGGGCCTTGTTAAACACTGGTCTGATCCGAAGTATCAGGTACATTATATATATGTGATCAGATCACAAGTTGAAGTCCTATTTACGCATGTGCCACACAAATCTATCTTCTTGTAGGTGAACTGTTCAAAGAACAAGGCCAACCATATGAAAGTGAAATTCCAACAGATGACAGGATCTCATAGCTATATTGCACACTGCGAGGCTCTTGTAATTAGATATTGTTTCACTCTTTTCGCTGTACCATATTATCAGATCTATATTGACTTGTTCGAAATGCAGAGGAAAGCCCGCAAGGACCAAAAAGTACTTGAACCAAATGTTGTGGAAATCTTCAAGGACTGTCACACTAGCAAGAAGAAGGGCATGACTACACCAGTCAAAGCCGCTGTTGTAAGTCCTTAATCCTCATGCCTTTTAGCTACTACTTACTCTGACTTGTGCCTTGAACTGCATGGTTTGCAGCCAATGTCTATTACTCTTTTCAATTTTATACACAATTGTCTTAGCGTATCATTGCACCTTACAAGGTTTAAAAGAGAGGAGTGATGTTCCTTTGATCTTGAACCGTAATCTAGTTCCGTGCTGGACTTGCCCACACAATGTTACAATTGCCTGTTTGTCTGTTCTAAGTTGTTATGTGATATGAATGATGTTATACTATGCTTACCGTATTATAAACTTCGTCTCTTTATCCTTAGCCCTCAATACAATATGAATAAATAGACAATACATTAGTGATGGTAAATGGTCATATGTTTGGAAGCTGGTTTTATTATGTACTTTGCAATAAAATACAAATAATATTTTACATGGGTTCACTAGAATAAGTTCTGTATATAGACCAAAGCTATTTTGTTTGGTTTTGCTGCCTCCTTAATATCTTCTGTTCTGGTACTACTAATGTAAAACCTCAACTTTTCAGCAAACTATGAAAAAATTGGTGGAACCGCCACCTTCTGAAGGTGGCGAGGCAACTATAACCGCAATGTCAGCTCTTGCTGCAGTGGGTCAGTACCTGTCCACTAACAGTGCCAAAAGCATGTTCCTGCGTAATATTAGGTTGGTTGTTAAGGCAATATCGTCCAAACTGCCTCATGATCAAGATATGCAAGTTCAAAGCAATGTTGTATCTACGCTCTAAACACATGTCCATTCCCTAACAGAGGCCCTTTGTGAAACAAGGAGAAACATTGCTCAATGTCGTCAAGATATGCATGGTTTTGAAACCAGACTATCAGACATTTGCTATGTTGTTCAGGAGCGTAGGGGAAGTGAAGGCGAAGGTTATGGTGCTCCATCGGACAATACAACATGAAAACGTAACAGTCAGGTCAAATGAACCGAGCTTCTGAACTTCAGGTGGTGCATTTATCTGCTAGACTGTTAAGTTTTATGCCAACCTTCCTTTTGTTATATAGTTGTAATTTGTTTTGGTGCGATACAAAATTTATTCTAATGTGCAGCTTCCGGCTGAAGAAAACAGCAAGCCATTTTTGTATAGTGTAGGGTGTTCCCTACATTTGCACTGGTGGCGATCTTTGATGCCGAGTGGATGTAATCTGTGCAATCGCCTTAATAGCCTAGCGTTAGTTTCGGCCTTATTTATTTCCTAGTTTTCTTTTTCCCTGGTTTGCTAGTGGCGGCAACTACCATGGGCCATATACGGGACGTAGGATCCATGGGTCTCCTACGGGCCATCGATAAATGGGCCTGTAATCGGTGGGCCTCGGGCCGTCGATAAATGGGTCTGTAATCAGTGGGCCTCGGGCCGTCGGATAAATGGGTCTACATGGGCCGTAATCGGGCGTAATTGGTATCAGCCCAGCACGATAACGGGTCGTTAACAGGCCGTAGGACTGCAAAAGCTTAATTCTATCACAGGCTTAATGGGTCGTTAATGGGCCAGAATATAGGATGGGCTGGCCAGAAACGGGCCGACTCTTGCCATGGGCCGAATTTGGCCCATTAGGGTAACAGGCCAGTAATGGGCCGACTCTTGCCATGGGCTGAATTTGGCCCATTTGGGGAACATGCCAGTAACGGGCCGACTCTTGCCATGGGCCGAATTTGGCCCATTAGGGGAACAGGCCAGTAACGGGCCGGAAGTAATCGAGGGCCGAAAAGGAGCCCAAGAACGTATGGGTCGTCAATAGGCCACTGCTAGAGAAAAACTTGCTAGTGGCACTGGTTTTTTACATGCCAGTAGTGCGGGCACCCACGCTACTGCTAGGGCGCTACAGCTATTATTTACGAGTAGCGCGTTTCTGAACAAGCGCTGCAGCTAAAATACTTATTAGTAGCGATGCTTCCTCCACCAGCGCTACTACTATCATCACGTAGTAGTAGCGCCCTATTTCCTCCCCACGCTACTACTAGGCAAATAGAAATAAAAAATAAAAAAGCAGTCAGGTGCAATATTCATGAAAATCAAGACAAGTCCAGTGCAAATAAATTAAGTTCACAGAACCATCTCACAAACATTAACGATAGTACCACATTTAATATAACCACACAATCTCACAAACTCATATAGTAGTCAACAATGCATGGATAGATCATAGTTGATAAGTCTACTAGGTAGTCATACTAGCATATATATGGTTCAACAGCCACACGCATGCATATGAAGTTCTAGATGATGTCGATGACGACCATCATCCTCAAGCCTGGGCGGTGGGTGTTCCTGATAGTAATGAGGATTGCTTGTCCAACATGAAGATTCTTGCCGACGAGGAAGCTCTTCCACCCAACCGAGTTGAAGTGTGTGCGACCGTCCGTGTCCACGCCGTACGCACAAGTGGTGACGGAGCCCCTTGCGGTAAGGCGTATTCCAACAGAGCCTTCGTCATCAGGCTTGATACCACAACTCTTAGATAGGCTCTTTGGCAATTTCTGAATAAGAAAAACATATCAATTAATAAGTAGCCTCACACATTCTACACGAAGCATATATATCATCGGACTCTACACTAAGCATATAAGATTCACTAAGCATATATATGATCGGACTCTACACTAAGTATAACAATAAAGCATATAAGATTCACTAAGCATATATATCATCGGACTCTACACTAAGTATAACAATAAAGCATATCATCAAATTACTCTAAAAACTACAGTAAATGCAACATACCATCATATGTCGATCAACCATGGTACTTGTCAAGCGGGTCACGAATGGCACCCCGACAAAGTCAGCACGTGGCGGAATGATGTCCCATAGGTTGCACACCTCCTCCTCACTCAACTTCATTCTTTAAGCTATGATGGCATCACCGAGTGGGTTGTCATCATCCTCATAATCTTCTTCTTTGTTGATATAAATCACGGCCAGCTTGGGTCTTTCAGCTCTGAAGGAGAAGCTGATCAACTCACCACCGGTGATACGCATGTTGTCGATGAAACGGACCCATCCATCTCCTCCCACCCGCGTCGTCTTTCGTCCTTTCTCGATCTCCATAGTGTAGGGGGGCCCAGGAGCCTCAAAGGTCATAGAGTCTCCAGTCAGATTGTTGAATTCTGACCTCCCATTGCATGGGATGATCTGTGTACAAAAAGCAAAATGATATATACACGATGCATTAATGCCAATAACACTAAAAACAAAATAGTGTTACTAGTTACATATAATTTATTACAGCCGCATGAAGAAAACTAGACTCGAAGTAGATGCCAAATAGCGTGCCAGTTGCAAGGTTGCTGGCGCACCTTGACTTGCACCGTCGACATGGTGGTGGTGGTGGTGGTGGCGCCATTTCCCTAAAGCAATAGGATTAACGCTCCAAAAAGTAAACATAAAGTTTTCATAGCTAGAGTTCACATGGCAAGCAAAATAACAACTAAAAAGTAAACATAAAGTTCAGTCCAACAATCATAAAGCTAGCAATCTAGTAAACTACCCCAACTCTTCAGATGAAGTGTCGCTATCAGCATGAAATTTGCACTAAACACAAGGTTAAACAATACTAGTAGCTCAATAATCTAGAGATGTAACAAACAAATATATGGCAAAACCTAACAATACTTTGATCTCATCTCATATTTGTTAATCACAACAAAGCACACTAAAAAAACTACCCCCTTTTTATCAGTAATCCTAAATCTTGATGATTTCTCACAACAAAGCACACTAAATAAACATGAGCTTGTAGCTTTGTGTCTCACATGAACAACACCGAACCGAGCACTTGATACAACCCGAACCGAGCACTTACACTCCTATAGAAGCAATATCCATAACATGACATCAGAAAAGTCGACCTATAGAAGCAATACTAGTGTATGTGATGAACTACTACTCGGTCTCGGCCTCATGGCTTCACACAAAATCGACTGACAGAAATGCAATATATAAATTACTGCCATGCTAGGAGTAGTTTATGGTAAGGATGAAAAAGAAAACATTAATAAGCAATGGCAGGTCAAGTCAAGCAAAATATTGGTACTCCTTCCTACACTAGACACGTCCAAATCCTATACTACTTTGGCAGGTCAAGTCAAGCAAAATATTGCTCTCTGTTTCTCACTCTCACTCCACTGCTCCCTGCTCTGCTCTGCTCTGCTCTCCACTCCACTCCCCGGCAACTACAAGCCCTGCTGCTCCTCGTCTCCGCCTCGCCGGCCGGCAGCACAGCGCAGCCCCCGCCGCCTCCTCTCCTGCCCGAACCGCCATTACTTTGGTGCCCCTACGATGAACCCTAACCGAGAGATCGAGAGGAGCTACTGTGGCGCGCGTAGGAAGGAGGAGATCGAGAGGGGGACTTACGGGGCTGGAGCGTCGGAGGAGGCCGGGGACCACGCGTGGTGGCGGCGCACGGCACCGTCGACGGGGGTGAGGAGGCCGGGGACGAACCCTAACCGCGGCGGCGGCGTTGTCGGGCGGATGGGATTGTGTGAGACGAGGAGGGTGTGAGGGCGCTCGCGGGCTGGTTTTCTTTAGCTATAGTAGTAGCGCTGGTTGGAGCACCACGCTACTGCTAAGCCCACCAGCTGTAGCACCCTTTCAGAACAAACGCTACAGCTAAGTGGGCTACAGATGCTGCCCTGTGGCCCATGTAACAGTAGCGTGGCCCAAACAAACAAAAGCTGCTGCTATATGTTAGTAGTAGCGTGTTTTCTACACAACGCTACTGGTAATTACTAGTAGCGTGGGGTAAAAAAAACTCGCTAGTCGTAAACTTCTATCTATAAGCATTTTCCTAGTAGTGGGCCGAAAGCTAACATGGGCTGCAAACGGCCCATGTAAATCACGGGCCGTTAACGGGTACAAAGAAAATTACTGTTCATTATGGGCTAGAGTCACCGTGGGCCTGTAAAGGGCCGAAAGATACGAAGGACTCATATGGGCTGAAAGACGTCGTGGGCCATACATGGGCCAAAAGTGAAATGGGCTGGTGTTATATTCGACGGCCCACATGACGTTGTTGGGCCGATTTCCTTTAGTGCCTAACGGGCCTTGAGTTAACGGGCCATAAAATGGGCTATTTGCAAAGAGACCATTAACAGGCTTTTCATGGGCCAGCCCGTTAACTTTTGACCAAGTCAAACGGGCCGGCTTTGTAAGCAAAATGGGCCAGTGGTGGGCCGTGGCACGTGTCGACATATCATAGGCGCCTATCTGACCCACTGACGAGCTGACATGTGTTTCGTCCGGCCAATAAGAATTTTACACGTGGAAATTTCCCATTGATTGGGGCTGTTAACGGGTTATCGGATCCAAAACCCGACCCGATAGCTTAACGGCGTTCCGTTACGGTGGATGCAATGTGTCGGTCACCCTTGACGAAAGCACTTCTGTGACGTGCGATTTATCATCATGGAAGTGGACACTTCCGTGATGATAATTTTGGTAATGTCATGGAACACTTCTACGACAGCACAGGTATGACTATCTTGATTCTGTCATAAATTTGTCATCGATGTACATGCATGACAAAAAATGCAACCTACTATAAAAAAACAGGTATCATCACGGAAGTGTATTTTTTGTAGTGTAGGCTCGTCAAGTTTAACCTGAGTATTCCGCGTGTGCAACTGTTTTGCACCCGTTGTATTTGAACGTAGAGCCTATCACACCCGATCATCACGTGGTGCCTCAGCACGAAGAACTTTCACAACTGTGCATACTCAGGGAGAACACTTATATCTTGATATTTAGTGAGAGATCATCTTATAATGCTACCATCAATCAAAACAAAATAAGATGCATAAAGGATAAACATCACATGCAATCAATATAAGTGATATGATATGGCCATCATCATCTTGTGCTTGTGATCACCATCTCCAAAGCACCATCATGATCACCATCGTCACCGGTGCGACACCTTGATCTTCATCGTAGCATCGTTGTCATTTCGCCACCTATTGCTTCTACGACTATCGCTACCGCTTAGTGATAAAGTAAAGCAATTACAGGGCGATTGCATTGCATACAATAAAGCGACAACCATATGGCTCCTGCCAGTTGCCGATAACTCGGTTACAAAACATGATCATCTCATACAATAAAATATAGCATCACGTCATGACCATATCACATCACAACATGCCCTGCAAAAGCAAGTTACACGTCCTCTACTTTGTTGTTGCAAGTTTTACGTGGCTGCTACGGGCTGAGCAAGAACCGTTCTTACCTACGCATCAAAACCACAACAATAGTTCGTCCAGTTAGTGTTGTTTTAACCTTCTCAAGGACTAGGCGTAGCCACACTTGGTTCAACTAAAGTTGGAGAAACTGACACCCGCCAGCCACCTATGTGCAAAGCACGTCGGTAGAACCAGTCTCGCGTAAGCGTACACGTAATGTCGGTCCGGGCCGCTTCATCCAACAATACTACTGAACCAAAGTATGACATGCTGGTAAGCAGTATGACTTGTATCGCCCACAACTCACTTGTGTTCTACTCGTGCATATAACATCTACGCATAAAACCAGGCTCGGAAGCCACTGTTGGGGAACATAGTAATTTCAAAAATTTCCTATGCACATGCAAGATCATGGTGATGCATAGCAATGAGAGGGGAGAGTGCGTTCACGTACCCTTGTAGACCGAAAGCGGAAGCGTTAGAACAACGCGGTTGATGTAGTCGTACGTCTTCACGGCCCGACCGATCAAGCACCGAAACTACAACACCTCCGAGTTCTAGCACACGTTCAGCTCGATGACGTCCCTCGAACTCCGATGCAGCCGAGTGTCGAGGGAGAGTTCCGTCAGCATGACAACATGGTGACGATCTCAATGTTCTACTGTCGCAGGGCCTAAGCACCGCCACAATATTATCGAGGAGGACTATGGTGGAGGGGGGCGCCGCACACGGCTAAGAGATCAAGAGATCAATTGTTGTGTCTAGAGGTGCCCCGCTGCCCCCGTATATAAAGGAGCAAGGGGGGAGGGGGCGGCCGGCCTAGGAGGGGGCGCGCCATGGGGAGTCCTACTCCCACCGGGAGTAGGACTCCTTCCTTCCTTGTTGAACTAGGAGAGGGGGAAGGAAAGGGAGAGGAGGAGAAGGAAAGACGGGGGCCACCCCCCTTTGCCCTAAACCAATTCAGTTTGGGCCTTGGGGGGGCGCGCCCCACACTCACCTTGTTGTCCTCTATTTCCACTAAGGCCCATGTAGGCCCATTAAGCCCCCGCGGGGTTCCGGTAACCCCCCGGTACTCCGGTAAAATCCCGATTTCACCGGGAACACTTCTGATATCCAAATATAGGCTTCCAATATATCAATCTTCATGTCTCGACCATTTCGAGACTCCTCGTCATGTCTGTAATCATATCCAGGACTCCGAACAACCTTCGGTGCATCAAAACTCATAAACTCACAATATAACTGTCATCGAAACCTTAAGCGTGCGGACCCTACGGGTTCGAGAACTATGTAGACATGACCGAGACATGTTTCTGTTCAATAACTAATAGCGGAACCTGGATGCTCATATTGGCTCCTACATATTCTATGAAGATCTTTATCGGTCAAACCGCATAACAACATATGTTGTTCCCTTTATCATCGGTATGTTACTTGCCCGAGATTCGATCGTCGGTATCTCAATACCTAGTTCAATCTCGTTACCGGCAAGTCTCTTTACTCGTTACATAATGCATCATCACGTAACTAACTCATTAGCTACAATGCTTGCAAGGCTTATAGTGATGTGCATTATCGAGAGGGCCCAGAGATACCTCTCCGACAATCGGAGTGACAAATCCTAATCTCGAAATACGCCAACTCAACATGTACCTTCGGAGACACCTGTAGAGCTCCTTTATAATCACCCAGTTACATTGTGACGTTTGGTAGCACACATAGGGTTCCTCCGGTAAACGGGAGTTGCATAATCTCATAGTAATAGGAACATGTATAATTCATGAAGAAAGCAATAGCAACATACTAAACGATCAAGTGCTAAGCTAACGGAATGGGTCAAGTCAATCACACCATTCTCCTAATGATGTGATCCCGTTAATCAAATGACAACACATGTCTATGGCTAGGAAACTTAACCATCTTTGATTCGACGAGCTAGTCAAGTAGAGACATACTAGTGACACTTTGTCTGTCTATGTATTCACACATGTACTAAGTTTCCGGTTAATACAATTCTAGCATGAATAATAAACATTTATCATGAAATAAGGAAATAAATAATAACTTTATTATTGCCTCTAGGTATTTCCTTCACTAAGCGCCCCCTCCCCACGTATATAAATGAGGGAGGGGAGGGAGGCAGCCCGAGGCGCGCCCCAAGTAGGAGGAGCCCTACTTGGGCTCCTAGTAGGATTTGGCCTCCCCCTTTCCTTTTACCAGAAGGGGGAGAAGGGAAGAGAGAGGGGGGAGAAGGAAAGAGGGGGGCACCGCCCCCTCCTTATAATCCTATTTAGCCTCCTTCCTTGGGGGGGCACCCCTTCTGGGCTGGTGTGCTCCCTTCCTATGGCCCATATGGCCCATATCTTCCCCTGGGGGGTTCCGGTAACCCCCCCGGTACTCTAATATGTACATGATACATTTTGGAACACTTCCAGTGTCCGAATACTAGCATCCAATATATCAATCTTTACCTCTCAACCATTTCAAGACTGCTCGTCATGTCCATGATCTCATCCGGGACTCCGAACAACATTCGATCACCAAATCACATAACTCATATAATACAAATCATCATCAAATGTTAAGCGTGCAGACCCTGTGGGTTCGAGAACTATGTAGACATGACCGAGACACCTCTCCGGTCAATATCTAATAGCGGAACCTGGATGCTCATATTGGCTCCCACATATTCTACGAAGATCTTTATCGGTCGAACCGTTATGACAACATACGTTATTCCCTTTGTCATCGGTATGTTACTTACCCGAGATTCAATCATCGGTATCTTCATACCTAGTTCAATCTCGTTATCGGCAAGTCTCTTTACTTGTTCCATAATGCATCGTCCTGCAACTAACTCATTAGTCACATTACTTACAAGACTTCTTATGATATGCATTACCGAGAGCACCCAGAGTTACCTCTCCGATACTCGGAGTGACAAATCCTAATCTCGATCTACGCCAACCCAACAAACACCTTCGGAGATACCTGTAGAGAATCTTTATAATCACCCACTTACGTTGTGACTTTTGATAGCACATAAGGCATTCCTCCGATGTCCGGGAGTTGCATAATTTCATAGTCGGAGGAATATGTATTTGACATGAAGAAAGCAGTAGCAATAAAATTAAACGATCATTATGCTAAGCAAACGGATGGGTCTTTTCCATCACATCATTCTCGAAATGATGTGATCCCGTTCATCAAATGACAACCCATTTTTATGGCTAGGAAACTTAACCATCTTTGATCAACGAGCTAGTCAAGTAGAGGCATACTAGGGACATAGTGTTTTGTCTATGTATCCACACATGTATCAAGTTTCCGGTTAATACAATTCTAGCATGAATAATAAACATTTATCATGAATAAGGAAATATAAAATAACAACTTTATTATTGCCTCTAGAGCATATTTTCTTCACCTGAGGGGGGCTCTGAGGGGAGCACAATTCACTGCGTGAGTAGTTCATTGTAGACCTACAGGTTTGTTGTTAGTAGCTACATGGCTTCCTCTCTCTCTTTTTATTCTCAATACAATGGTCTCTTGGAGATCTATTTGATGTAACTCTTTTTCCGGTTTGTTTGTTGGGATCCGATGAACTTTGAGTTTATGATTAGATCTATATTTTTATCCATGAAAGTTATTTAAATCTTTTGATCTCTTATAGCCTCGTATTTCTTCTTAGAATCTTTGGTTTAGTTAGGCCAACTAGATCGATTTTTCTTGCCATGGGAAGAGGTGCTTTGTGATGGGTTCGATCTTATGGTGCTTGATCCCAGTGACAGAAGGGGAACCGACCCGTATGTACCGTTGCCATTAAGGATAACAAGATGGGATCTAATCCCTACATGAATAGATCTTGTCTACATCATGTCATCGTTCTTATTGCATTACTCCCTTTTCCATGAACTTAATACACTAGACGCATGCTGGATAGCGGTCGATGTGTGGAGTAATAGTAGTAGATGCAGGCAGGAGTCGGTCTACAAATCTTGGACGTGATGCCTATATAATGATCATTCCCAGGATATTGTCATAATTATTTGAAGTTCTATCAATTGCGCAAAAGTAATTTGTTTACCCACCGTATGCTATTTTTCTCGAGAGAAGCCATTAGTGGAATCTACGACCCATGGGTCTCTTCTTTATCATATTTTCCTTCGAGATCTATTTTTATTCACTTTTATTTTCAGATCTATTAATCAAAAAACTCAAAAATACCTCGTTGAATTTTATTTGCTTTTATTTGCATCTATCAATCTACTACAGTTTTATCGCATCAACTTGACAATTTCTGGCACCGTTAGCCGAAAGGGATTGACAACCCCTTTCACACTTCAGGTTGCAAGTATTTGTTCTTTGTGTGCAGGTACCGTTTATGTAGTGTTGCATGGTTCTCCTACTGGTTCGATAACATTGGTCTCATCATTGCGGGAAATACCTACCGTTGTTGTGCTACATCATCCCCTCCTCTTTGGGGCAATACCGACATAGTTCAAGCCAACATCAAATACTGACATAAAGACAATAATACTTTAAGTATACTAGAAAGCAAAATCACGAAGCTTCAAAAATAATAAGTTATCCCTACAAAATCGTATAGTCTTGTTATGCTCCCTCTTCTCAACACAAAGTATAAATAATGCCCATCCCAGTGTCAGCCAAGCAATTGTTTCATATTTTTAATGTGCTTCAGCCTTTTCAACTCTTCATGTAATACATGAGCGTGAGCCATGGACATAGCACTATGGTGGAATAGAAAATGGTGGTAGACAAAATAAGGGAGAAAGTCTCACATCAACTAGGCAAATCAATGGACTATGGATATGTCCATCAATTGATATCAATGTGAGTGAGTAGGGATTTCCATGTAATAGATGAACTAGAGCTATAAGTGTATGAAAGCTCAAAAGAAAACTAGTGGGTGTGCCTCCAAATTGCTTGCTCATGAAGACCTAGGGCATTTGAGGAAGACCATCATTGGAATATACAAGCCAAGTTCTATAACAAAAAATTCCCACTAGTAATATGTGAAAGTGACAAAATAGGAGACTCTCTATCATGAAGAACATGGTGCTACTTTGAAGCACCAGTGTGGAAAAGGGTAGTAACATTGTCCCTTCTCTCGTTTTCTCTCATTTTTGGGATCTTTGGCCTTTTTTCTTGTTTTTTATTTGGTCTTTTGCATTTTTTTATAACATCACATGGGACAATGTTCTAGTAATGATGATCATCACACTTTTATTTACTTACCACTCAAGGTAAACTCAAACTCATAATGACGGAACGGTGGAGTTACATGGCAATATATCTCGGAATGGCTATGGAAATGCCACAATAGGTAGGTATGGTGGCTGATTTGAGGAAGGATGTAAGGTGGGTTTAATGCACCGGCAGAAGTTGCGGTACTAGAGTGGCTAGCAAAGGTGGAAGGATGAGGGTGCGTATAATCCATGGCCTCAACATTAGTCATAAAGAACTCACAAACTTATTGCAAAAAGTTTATTAGCCCTCGAAGCAAAGTACTACTACGCATGCTCCTAGGGGAGAGGTTGGTAGGAGTTAACCATCACGCGCTCCCTACTTTCACACAAAGGAAGACAATCAAGAATAAATTGCGCTCCAATTTCATCACATAACTAGAAGACCATACGTGCATGGTACGGGAATAACAAACCTTAACACAATTATTTCTTTAATTCCACAATTCACTACTATCATGACTCTAATATCACCATCTTCATATCTCGAAATAATTGCAAGGAATCAAACTTCTCATATATTCAATGCTCTTTATGAAAGTTTTTATTATATCCCCCTTGGATGCGCATCATATTAGGACTAAATTCATAAACCAAGAAAATTACCATGATGTTTAGAGACTCTCAAAATCATATAAGTGAAGCACAAGAGTTCAATAATTTCTATAAAATAAAGCCACTACCATGCTCTAAAAAGATATAAGTGAAGTACTAGAGCAAAAAAACTTCCTAGCTCAAAAGATATAAGTGAAGCACATAGAGTATTCTAATAAATCAGGATTCATGCATGTCCCTCTCAAAAGGTGTGTACAGCAAAGATGATTGTGGCAAACTAAAAAGCAAAGACTCATATCATAAAAGATGCTCCAAACACATATCATGTGGTGAATAAAATATAGTCCAGAGTAAATTTACCGATGTATTTAAGACGAAAGAGGGGGTTGCCATCCAGGGCATCCCCAAGCTTAGATGATTGGTTATCCTTGATTATTACCTTGGGGTGCCTCAGGCATCCCCAAGCTTAGGCTCTTGCCACTCCTTATTCCATAGTCCATCAAATCTTTACCCAAAACTTGAAAACTTCACAACACAAAACTCAACAGAAAACTCATGAGATCCGTTAGTATAAGAGAATAAATCACCACTTTTTGGTACTGTTGTGAACTCATTATTTATTTAATATGGTGTTAAATCTACTGTTTTCCAACTTTTCCATGGTTCATACCCCCAATACTACCCACAGATTCATCAAAATAAGCAAAGAACGCAATATAAAACAGAATCTGTCTAAAACAGAACAATCTGTAGTAATCAGGAAACTTCGTATACTTCTGTAACTCCAAAAATTCTAAAAAATTCAGAAAACATGGGAAATTTGTATGTCAATCTTTTGTAAAAAACTCAGATCAAAATCACGCTTCTTTGATTTTTGAAATTTATTTACTGGGCGCAAAAGTTTCTGGTTTTCAGCAAGATCAAATCAACAATCTTCCAAACTATCCCAAAGGTCTTACTTGGCACAAAACTAAATTAAAACATGAAAAAAAATCTAACAAGAGGCTAGATGATAAATTTTTTGGAATTGTGGAAATGATAGCACCCAAATCACACAAAGCATGGCACTCATAATATTTAATTTTAATCTTAATAGCAGGTTCCCACTCATCATAAAGCTTTCTAGGGATTGAAACTTCCAACTCAATTTTTTCTTCAAAAGATCTCATCATAGCATCAGTGGTATGTTTAGTAAAAGCTTTATTTTGATTATAAGCATGAGGAGAATTCAACATGGATTGCAACAAGGAAATTCAACCGATCAAAAATCAATTATCATAATTAAAGTCCTTGAAATCCAAAAGAGTGGGTTCATCGCTACTTAAAGTTTTGACCTCTCCAATCCCACTTTTATCAATTTTTTCATTAAGATCTTTAAACTCTGAATCACTGGGACGCCTTCTAGCTAAAGTTGACTCATCTCCAGTCCCATATTTATCAAGATTTATATTTGAAAAGATTCAGTAGGAGTCAAACCAGTCACTTTAAGATCTTCATCATTATTATCACAAGAAATAGAAGAGCACGCTTTTACAAACCAATCTCTCTTAGCACGCGTCTTAGCAGTTCTTTCCTTACACTCATCAATAGAAATTTTAATAGCTTTTAGAGATTCATTAATATCATGCTTGGATGGCATAGATCTAGTCTTTAAAGAATCAATCTAAATAGAAATTCTATCAACGTTCCTAGCCAAATCATCAAGCTTAAGCAATTTTTCTTCAACCACGGCATTGAAATTCTTTTGAGAATTTATAAAATCTTTAATATTGTTCTCAAGATCATAAGGCATCTTATTATAATTACCATAAGAATTGTTGTAGGAATTACCATCATTATTAGAGGAATTGCTAGGAAATGACCTAAGGTTGAAATTTCTAAAGGAAATATGCCCTATAGGCAATAATAAAGTTGTTATTTTATATTTCCTTATTCATGATAAATGTTTATTATTCATGCTAGAATTGTATTAACCGGAAATTTGATACATGTGTGAATACATAGACAAAACAACGTGTCCCTAGTATGCCTCTACTAGACTAGCTCGTTGATCAAAGATGGTTAAGTTTCCTAGTCATGGACATGAGTTGTCATTTGATAACGGGATCACATAATTAGTGGAATGATGTGATGGACAAGACCCATCCGTTAGCTTAGCATAATGACCGTTCAGTTTTATTGCTACTGCTTTCTTTGTGTCAAATATATATTCCTCTGACTATGAGGTTATGCAACTCCCGGACACCGAAGGAATGCCTTGTGTGCTATCAAACGTCACAACGTAACTGGGTGATTATAAAGATGCTCTACAGGTATCTCCAAAGGTGTTTGTTAGGTTGGCATAGATCGAGATTAGGATTTGTCACTCTGAGTATCGGAGAGGTATCTCTGGGCCCTCTCGGTAATGCACATCATATGAAGCCTTGCAAGCAATGTAACTAATGTGTTAGTTGTGTGATGATGCACCACGGAACAAGTGAAGAGACTTGCTGGTAACGAGATTGAACTAGGTATGGAGATACCGATGATCGAATCTTGGGCAAGTAACATATCAATGACAAAGGGAATAACTATGTTGACATTGCGGTCCGACCGATAAAGATCTTCGTAGAATATGTGGGAAACGATATGAGCATCTAGGTTCCCCTATTGTTTATTGACTAGAGAGGTGTCTTGGTCATGTCTACACAGTTCTCGAACTCGTAGGGTCTGCACGCTTAACGTTCGATGATGATTGGTATTATATGAGTTATGTGTTTTGGTGATTGAAGGCTGTTCGGAGTCCTGGATGAGATCACGTACATGACGAGGAGTCTCGAAATGGTCCAGAGGTAAAGATTGATATATTGGAAGGTTATGTTCGGACACCGGGATCGTTTCAGAAAGGTTCAGACATTTCTTTTCAGAATACCAGGAGGTTACCAGAACCCCCCGGGGAATTGTTGGGCCAACATGGGCCATATGAGAGAGGGGAGGCAGCCCACAAGGGGTGGCCGCACCCCCTCCCATAGGGAGTCCGAATTGGACTAGGGGAGGGGCGCGCCCCATTTCCTTTAACTCTTCCCTCTCCATTCCTCTTTCCCCCCTCTGGTTGAAGGTAACAAAGGGGGGCGAATCCTACTAGGAATGGAGTCCTAGTAGGACTCCTCCCCCCATGGCGAGCCCCTTGTGGCCGGCCTCCTCCCCCTCCTCCTTTATATACGGGGGTAGGGGGAACCCCAAGGACACACCAATTGTTTATCCATGTGCGTTGCACCCCTTCATCGTTTACTCCTCCGGTCATATCGTTGTAGTGCTTAGGCAAAGCCCTACGCGGATCCCTTCACCAACACCGTCATCACGCCGTCGTGCTGACGGAACTCATCGACTCCATCGATACTCTACTGGATCAAGAGTTCGAGGGACGTCATCGAGATGAACGTGTGCAGAACTCAGAGGTGACGTACGTTCGGTACTTGATCCATTGATTTGACAAGACGTTCAACTACATCAACCGCGTTAAGTTAATGCTTCCACTTTCGGTCTACGAGGGTACGTGGACACACTCTCCCCTCTCATTGCTATGCATCTCCTAGATAGATCTTGCGTGAGCGTAGGAAAGTTTTTGAAATTGCATGCTACGTTTCCCAACGGTGGCATCCAAGCCAGCCTATGCATAGATGATATGCACGAGTTGAACACAAAGAGTTGTTGGCAGTGATCGTCATGCTGCTTACCACCAATGCCTTATTTAGATTCGACGGTATTTAATACGTGCATTTTTTATTATGCTTTCCTACTGTTATTTATGTTGTTTTATTGTATAATAATGCTTTTTGGAGTAATTCTAATGCTTTTTCTCTCATAATATGCAAGGTATGCACCAAGGGGGAGAATTCTCGCAGCTAGAAATCTGGACCTGAAAAAGCTACGTCAAGCTACCTATTCTACACAACTCCAAATGAGTTTAAACTCCCCGAGGATTTTTTTGTGGAATATTTAAGTAATATTGGAGCAAATAAGTACCAGAGGAGGGCCACCAGGTGGGCACAACCCACCTGGGCGCGCCAGGAGGCCTAGGCGCGCCCTGGTGGGTGCTTCCCTCCTCGGCCCACCTCCGGCGCACATCTTCTAGTATATAAGTCATTTTGACCTAGAAAAATAAAGGGAGGACATTCGGGATGAAGCGCCGCCGCCTCGAGGCAGAACTTGGGCAGGAGCACTTTTGCCCTCCAGCGAAGCAATTCCACCGGGGGAACTTCCCTCCCGGAGGGAGAAATCATCGTCATCAACATCACCAACAACACTCCCATCTTGGGGAGGGTTATCTTCATCAACATCTTCACAGCACCAACTCCTCTCAAACCCTAGTTCATCTCTTGCATTCAATCTTTGTATCAAAACTATAGATTTGTGCTCGTGGGTGACTAGTAGTGTTGATTACATCTTGTAGTTGATTACTATATGGTTTATTTGGTGGAAGATCATATGTTTAGATCCATTATTGCTATTCAATACCCCTCTGATCTTGAGCATGTTTATCATTTGTGAGTAGTTACTTTCATTCTTGAGGTCACGGGAGAAATCATGTTGCAAGTAATCATGTGAACTTGATATGTGTTTGATATTTTGATGGTATGTATGTTGCCATTATCTTAGTGGTGTCATGTGAACATGAACTACATGACACTTCACCATATTTGGGCCTAAGGGAATGCATTGTGGAGTAGTTATTAGATAGTGGGTTGCGAGAGTGACAGAAGCTTAAACCCCAGTTTATGCGCTATTCCGTAAGGGACCGATTGGATCCAAAAGTTTAATGCTATGATCAGAATTTATTCTTAATACTTTTCTCGTAGTTGCGGATGCTTGCAAGAGGGTTAATCATAAGTAGGAGGCTTGTTCAAGTAAGAACAACACCTAAGCACCAGTCCACCCATATATCAAATTATCAAAGTACCGAACACAAATTAAGCCAACATGATGAAAGTGACTAGATGAAATTCCCGTGTACCCTCAAGAACACTTTGCTTATCATGAGAAACCGTTTTGGCATGTCCTTTGCCTCAAAAGGATTGGGCTACCTTGCTGCACTTTTGTTACTACTATTGTTACTTGCTCGTTACAAATTATCTTGCTACCAAACTACTCCACTGTAACATCCCAAATTTTCAATTTTGAATGTTATACATTAGATCATCATTGCATATCATATTTTATTGCATTTTGGATTGATCCTAGAAATTTCACGCAACTCAAGGATCCACGGAGAGAGTTGGAGATTTTGTTATTTTCATATTTGAGTTTTTCTTAAATTTTGAAAATAGGATCAGTTGATTTTAATTATTTTATCTTCGAATATTTCTTATACAAAAATAAAAGAGAGGGAATAAAATGACTTTCCCAAAATAAAGAAATATTGAGGATTTAATAATAAAATCAAATAAGATTTTATTTCAGAGTTTATCGCTATTTTTATTTGAATTTAGGAAAAATGCATGTTTTTCAAAATTGCATTTAGGTCCCAAATGAATGTTCATCTTGTCCTGCTTATTTTTAGAGGACGGGAAAAATTTATTTTGGGATTTTTGGAGTCTGTTTAGTATTTCTTTTCTTTCTTTTTCTGCACGTCTGAATTGTTTAAAAAAACGAACCGACTCCGGGCCGTACCCGAGCGGGACTCCGCCCGAGGGGCCTTTATAAGCCGCGCTGCCCCGGCGCCCGAAGCCCACATCGCCAGCCTAGCCCGCCGTCGCTGAAACCCTGGCCGTTGCCCCGTCGCCGCCTCTGGCCGCCGTCGCGCCGTCGCCGATGCCGCCGCCCCACGCCGCCGCCGCTGGAGCCGCCGGACCCCGCCGCCCCTCGCCGCCTCGCCGGAGCCGCCGGACCCTGCCGCCACTGAGGGAGTCCTGGATTAGGGGGTATCCGGACAGCCGGACTATATACATCATCCGGACTATTGAAGCGTGAAGATACAAGACCCAAGACTTCGTACCGTGTCTGGATGGGACTCTCCTTTGCGTGGAAGACAAGCTTAGCGATCCGGAGATTGTATTTCCTTCCTTATAACTGAATCCATATAAACCCTAGCCCTCTCCGGTGTCTATATAAACCGGAGAGCTTGGTCCTTAGAAGGCCGATCACAATTACAATCATAATCATCATAGGCTAGCTTCTAGGGCTTAGCCTCTATGATCTCGTGGTAGATCTACTCTTGTACTAGTCATATCTTCAAAATTAATCAAGCAGGAAGTAGGGTTTTACCTCCATCGAGACGGCCTGAACCTGGGTAAACATTGTGTCCCTTGCTTCCTGTTACCATCAGCCGAAGACGCACAGATCGGGACCCCCTACCCGAGATCCGCCGGTTTTGACACCGACATTGGTGCTTTCATTGAGAGTTCCTCTGTGTCGTCGCTGCAAGGCTCGATGGCGCCTTCAATCGTTAACAAAATGGTCCAGGGCGAGACTTTTCTCCCCGAACAGATCTTCGTGTTCAGCGGCTTCGCACTGCAGGCCAATTCGCTTGGCCATCTGGAGCAGATCGACAGCTACGCCCCCGGCCACGAGGTCAAGTTCGGAAACTTGAACTACACGGCCGACACTCGCGGAGACTTGATCTTCGACGGATTCGGGCATGTGCCAGGAGCACCGGATAGTCAGGATGAGCACGGCTTAGACCTGCTGTCGGACAACGCTCAGGATATCACCCCTGCAGTAGCCCCGGACCTAAATCCGGGGCAGTCTGCGTTGCCTAAGGACGGAGGGATGGACCCCGCCCCGCAGGCCGGACACTCTTCGGCGGTGGAGCCGAACATAGGTCTCACCTCTGTGGAAGCCAGTGACTCCGGACCCCCGGACTCGTGTCCAGTTGTCGGTTCCGGTCCGCGCACTCTCGAGCTAGCCGAGCCAGCCGAGCCAGGTTGGGCTCCGGTAATGGAGTTTACCGCTGCGGATATCTTCCAGCACTCGCCCTTTGGCGACATGCTGAATTCATTAAAGTCTCTCTCTTTGTCAGGAGGCTCTTGGCCGAACTATGTCCGGCTCGAGTGGGAAGTAGGCGACGAAGGAATTCGCTGCCCACACACCACCCACTTCATTGCCACGGTCGATGATCTAACCGACGTGCTTGACTTCGACTCCGAAGACATCGACGGTATGGATGACGATGCAGGAGAAGTACAGGAACCACCGCTCACAAGGCGGTGGACAGCCACCTCCTCATACGATATGTATGGTGGACACTCCGAAGGAAACCAATGGTGATGAGGCAATGGAGGATAACCCCTCAGGGAGAAAAACAAAGCATGGGCGTCATCGGCGCCGCTCCAAGCCCCGCCACAGCAATACCGGCCCAGGAGACAAAAACAATCCAGATGGTGCCGAAGAGGAATACAACCCTGATCAGCCCGCCTTCGAGCAGGCCGAGCAGGAAGATGAGTAGGTCACCCCAGACGAACAGGCGACGGATGTATATCCGGAGGAGGATAACTACATGACCCCCTCTGAAGACGAGATTAGCCTCGACGACGACGAGTTCGGCGTGCCTGAGGATCCCGTGGAGCAGGAGCGCTTCAAGCGTCGGCTTATAGCCACTGCGAGGAGCCTGAAAAAGAAGCAACAACAACTCCAAGATGATCAAGACCTGCTCACAGATAGGTGGACTGAGGTCCTGGAAGCCGAGGAATATGGACTCGAGCGCCACACGGCTGATCGGCCACCCCGCGGCCGGGATAAAACGGCATATCAGCCCGAATACCAGCCCTCACCCCGACGCCGATACACTACGGCCCGGGGCAATTGGCAAGACCTGCAAGATATATTGGAAAACAAAGAAGGACAGCCAAGATCGATCTACGGATCACGGGGGTGCGCCCCAGCACGCAACGATGACCGTCGCGACAGACACACCATAAACAAGTCCGGCTGGTCCGAACACAGCCACCCAGACCAATTCGAACTGCGTAGCCACATAGCCCGGCACAGAGGCGCCGCACACCCCCTCTGCTTCACCGATGAAGTAATGGATCATGAATTCCCGGAAGGGTTCAAACACGTGAACATCGAATCATACGATGGCACAACAGACCCTGCAGTATGGATTGAAGATTTCCTTCTCCATATTCACAAGGCTCGCGGAGACGACTTACACGCCATCAAGTATCTTCCCCTTAAGCTCAAAGGACCCGCCCGGCACTGGCTAAACAGCCTGCCCGCAAATTCCATTGGCAGTCTGGAAAACCTCGAAGGCGCGTTCCTTGACAACTTCCAGGGCACATACGTGCGACCACCGGACGCCGATGATTTGAGCCATGTTACTCAACAGCCCGGAGCGTCAGCCAGGAAATTCTGGACTCGATTCCTAACTAAAAATAACCAAATAGTCGACTGTCCGGACGCCGAAGCCCTGGCGGCTTTTAAGCATAATATCCGTGACGAGTGGCTCGCCCGACACCTCGGCCAGGAAAAACCCAAGTCCATGGCAGGTCTCACGACACTAATGACCCGCTTTTGCGCGGGCGAGGACAGCTAGTTGGCTCGCAGCAGCACCACACCACATTTTGGCACTTCGGACATCCGTGACAATAACGGCAAGCCACGGCGCAACAGACACAAGCGACGGAACAACGGTGACAACACCGAAGACACGGCAGTCAACGCCGGATTCAGCGGATCCAAATCCGGTCAGCGGAAGAAGCCATTTAAAAGAAATAATCAGGGACCGTCCAGTCTGGACCGCATACTGGAACGCTCGTGCAAAATTCATGGCACCCCAGACAAGCCAGCCAACCACACCAACAAAGACTGCTGGGTGTTCAAACAGGCCGGCAAAATAAACACCGAAAACAAGGATAAGAGGCTGCACAGCGACGATGACAAGGAGCCCCGGCATCCGAACACGGGGGGACAGAAGAAATTCCCCCCCCCCAGGTGAAAACGGTCAACATGATCTACGCCACTCACATTCCCAAGCGGGAACGGAAGCGAGCACTACGGGACGTCTATGCGATGGAGCCAGTCGCCCCCAAATTCAACCCATGGTCAGCTTGTCTGATCACCTTTGATCGCAGGGATCACCCTACTAGCATCCGTCATGGCGGCTCGGCTGCATTGGTCCTAGAACCAAGCATCGACGGATTCCACCTCACGCGAGTCCTTATGGACGGTGGCAGCAGCCTGAACCTGCTTTATCAGGACACAGTGCGCAAAATGGGCATCAACCCTTCAAGGATCAAGCCCACCAAAACCACCTTTAAAGGTGTAATTCCTAGAGTAGAGGCCCGTTGTACGGGCTCTATAACATTGGAAGTGGTCTTCGGATCTCCGGGTAACTTCCGAAGCAAAGAGTTAATCTTCGATATTGTCCCTTTCCGTAGTGGTTACCACGTGCTGCTCGGACGAACCGCATTCACTAGATTCAATGCGGCACCACACTATGCATACCTCAAGCTCAAGATGCCAGGTCCGCGCGTGGTCATAACAGTCAACGAAGACATGGACCGCTCTCTCCGCACAGAAGAGCACACTGCAGCCCTAGCGGCAGAAGTACAATGCGGCCTCCTCCGACAAACCACCAATCCGGCGACGACAACCTCGAGCACCATCAAGCGAGTCCGGAGCACCCCGCAACAGGATCACTAGGCACGCCAAGAGCGTGACTAGTAGTCCGGCCTCCGCTCAAGCCCCATCAAAGCAGCATTCGTGCCACGTGTACACAATTACGCACTCAAAATACCATGGGCACAGGCGGAGGCGCAGCAGTGACTCAGTCAACAGTGCGGTATCACTGCAACATACTTTCATACCCCCCCCCCCCTTTTTTTACCATTCAGGACACTGCCTTAGGGCAACCTCTTTAGAAGAGCCGGATTGTCGGACTTATACAGGGGAGAAAACCAAGGAGGCAGCAGGCTTTGCGCACAGAAGGAAATACCCAGGTGGAATCTATTCACGATGGTTATACCTATTTTATATACCTGTACGCGGCCTGCCCCTGGATAGGACATGTCAAATAGTCCTATTTATCTCCGCTTAATGCATTCATTGTAAACATATGCTGAAACCTATTATTCATCAATGGGAGATCATATATAGCGTCAGCTTATTATTCTTATTTGAGCATTTTTTTTCTTACAAATGTTTATTTGATATTGCATCCGTACACCTTGGTACGGTCAGTTTGCCAGGGGCTTCTTATGGCACCCCGTAATACGGCAAGTAAAGTCCGAACACTTTCAACAGTGCGGCACCCCGAACTTATAGCACTATATGCATCAGCTCCGATGCCTTGGGTCCACAGTTGGGTTAGCCCGGCTCCCTTGTTTTGGTACCTTACGTTTCGTTATATCGGCTAAGGTAGCGTAGGGAGAACTACTGCGATTGTGTCTCAGTTCTTCCGGACGAGCACCTCAGTAGAGAAAGCCGAAAACTGACCGGCATGATGCGGCAAGAGCTGGTCGCTGTTCGAGAGGTCTTAAAATCCTTAAAAGATTTTTCCGCTTTAGGCGAGGAATCGGCTTCGTCCGATTTAGGCGTATATAGCGCCCCAATTCGGTCTTCCGAATTCTAGGGGCTTTGCCGAAATTTAAAATTGTAGACTTCTATGGCTAAGTGAAAGTTATAAAGCCGCATAGTCCGATTGCCTTGTTCGCTGCGCCGGATACCTCCTTAAGGGACCAAAAATTTGGATAAAGAGTATACAGGTTTTTCCAGGAACACCCCGGTACTAGTTACGTGGGGGCGGAAGCTGACGACTGGCCTACTTTCAGAATTTTATAAACAGCCGCACAGAAGGTAATATTTTAAATCAAACGGCGTTGCACAGCGCAAGTAACTTCGTCTTAATATTACAATAACTACAAACGTACATTTACTCAAGGATCGTATCCTTGGTACATTCATCGGCCACGAGACGAGGGCCCTTCATAACTCCATCGTAATACTTCTCGGGATAGCGATGCGCCTTGCTCTTCGGTGGCCCGTCCTTCACCAGCTTCTCCGCATCCAGCTTGCCCCAATGCACCTTCGCGCGGGCAAAGGCCCGGCGGGCACCCTCAATGCAAACGGATCGCTCGATAACTTCAAGCCGCGGATAGGCATTCACCATCCGCTTGATTAGGCCGAAGTAGCTAGTGGGCAGGGGCTCACCAGGCCACATCCGGACTATGAAATCTTTCATAGCCACTTCGGCCGCCCTGTGGAGTTCGACCAACTGCTTCAGTTGGTCACTCAGAGGCATTAGGTGTTCGGCCCCAGCATACAGGGACCAGAACAGCTTCTCCGTTGATCTCCCCTACTTGGCACGGTAGAACTCCACGACATTTGATACGCTGCGTGGCAGATCTGCGCATGCCTGATAACCCACAAGTATAGGGGATCGCAACAGTTTTTGAGGGTAGAGTATTCAACCCAAATTTATTGATTCGACAGAAGGGGAGCCAAAGAATATTCTCAAGTATTAGCAGCTGAGTTGTCAATTCAACCACACCTGGAATCTTAGTATCTGCAGCAAAGTGTTTAGTAGCAAAGTAATATGATAGTGGTGGTAACGGTAACGAAAGTAAAGACAGCAAAAGTAATGTTTTTGGTATTTTGTAGTGATTGTAATAGTAGCAACGGAAAAAGTAAATAAGCGAGAACCAATATATGGAAAACTTGTAGGCACCGGATTAGTGATGGATAATTATGCCGGATGCGGTTCGTCATGTAACATTCATAACATAGGGTGACACCGAACTAGCTCCAATTCATCAATGTAATGTAGGCATGTATTCCGTATATAGTCATACATGCTTATGGAAAAGAACTTGCATGACATCTTTTGTCCTACCCTCCCGTGGCAGCGGGGTCCTATTGGAAACTAAGGGATATTAAGGCCTCCTTTTAATAGAGAACCGGAACAAAGCATTAGTACATAGTGAATACATGAACTCCTCAAACTATGGTCATCACCAGGAGTGGTCCCGATTATTGTCACTTCGGGGTTGCCGGATCATAACACATAGTAGGTGACTATAGACTTGCAAGATATCATCAAGAACACACATATATTCATGAAAACATAATAGGTTCAGATATGAAATCATGGCACTCGGGCCCTAGTGACAAGCATTAAGCATAGCAAAGTCATAGCAACATCAATATCAGAACATAATGGATACTAGGGATCAAACCCTAACAAAACTAACTCAATTACATGATAAATCTCATCCAACCCATCACCGTCCAGCAAGCCTATGATGGAATTACTCACGCACGGCAGTGAGCATCATGAAATTGGTGATGGAGGATGGTTGATGATGACGACGGCGACGAATCCCCCTCTCCGGAGCCCCGAACGGACTCCAGATCAGCGCTCCCGAGAGAGATTAGGGCTTGGCGGCGGCTCTGTATCGTAAAACGCGATGATTTCTTCTCTCTGATTTTTTATCCCCGAAAGCCAATATATGGACTTGGAGTTGGCGTCGGAGGGCCACCAGGGGGCCCACGAGGTAGGGGGGCGCGCCCAGGAGGGGGGGCCGCCCCCCACCCTCGTGAATAGGGTGTGGGCCCCCTGGCCTTCATCTTTGGCGAAGATTTTTTATTATTTTTTCTAAGATGTTCCGTGGAGTTTCAGGTCATTCCGAGAACTTTTGTTTTCTGCACATAAAACAACATCATGGCAATTCTGCTGAAAACAGCGTCAGTCCGGGTTAGTTCCATTCAAATCATACAAGTTAGAGTCCAAAACAAGGGCAAAAGTGTTTGGAAAAGTAGATACGACGGAGACGTATCAACTCCCCCAATCTTAAACCCTTGCTTGTCCTCAAGCAATTCAGTTGACAAACTGAAAGAGAAAAAGAAAAACTTTTACAAACTCTATTTGCTCTTGTTGTTGTAAACATGAAAATCCAGCATTCAAGTTTCAGCAAATATTATGAACTAACCATACTAACAATAACACATAGGTCTCACAATTACTCATATCAATAGCATAATCAACTAGCGAGCTATAATAACAAAACTCGGATGACAACACTTTCTCAAAATAATCATAACATGATATAACAAAATGGTATCTCGCTAGCCCTTTCTGAGACTGCAAAACATAAATGCAGAGCACCTTTAAAGATCAAGGACTGACTAAACATTGTAATTCATGGTAAAAGAGATCCAGTCAAGTCATACCCAATATAAACCAATTATAATGAATGCAAACGACAGTGTGCTCTCCAGCGGGTGCTTTTAATAAGAAGGATGATGACTCAACATAAAAGTAAATGGGTAGGCCCTTCGCAGAGGGAAGCAGGGATTTGTAGAGGTGCCAGAGCTCGGTTTTGAAATAGAGATAAATTATATTTTGAGCGACATACTTTCATTATCAACATGACAACTAAGAGAAGACGATATCTTCCATGCTAAACAAATTATAGGCGGTTCCCAAATAGAATGGTAAAGTTTATACTCCCCCTCCTCCACAAGCATCAATCCATGGCTTGCTCGAAACAATGAGTGCCTCCAACATTCAACGGGTCCCAGGGGGAGTTTTGTTTGCAATTATTGTGATTTAGTTTGCATAAAGCATGGGACTGGGCATCCCGGTGACCAGCCATTTTCTCGTGAATGAGGAGCGGAGTCCACTCCTCTTGAGAATAACCCGCCTAACACGGAAGATAAGGGCAGCTCTAGTTGACATATGAGCTATCCGAGCATGCAAAACAGAATGTGTATTTGAAGGTTTAGAGTTTGGCACATACAAATTTACTTGGAACGGCAGGTAAATACCGCATATAGGAAGGTATAGTGGACTCATATGGAACAACTTTGGGGTTTAAGGAGTTTGGATGCACAAGCAGTATTCCCGGTTAGTACGGGTGAAGGCTAGCAAAAGACTGGGAAGCGACCAACTGAGAGAACGACAACAGTCGTAAACATGCATTAAAATTAATTTACACCGAATACAAGCATGAGTAGGATATAATCTACCATGAACATAACTATCATGAAGGCTATGTTGATTTGATTCAACTACATGCGTGAACATGTGCCAAGTCAAGTCACTTAATACATTCAAAGGAGGATACCATCCCATCATACCACATCACAATCATTCTAATAGCATGTTGGCACACAAGGTAAACCATTATAACTCATAGCTAATCAAGCATGGCACAAGCAACTATAATCTATAGATGTCAATGCAAATATGTTTACTTCATAATAGCTGACTCAGGAACGATGAATCATCATATTTACAAAAACAAGAGAGTTCGAGTTCATACCAGCTTTTCTCATCCCAATAAGTCCATCGTATATCATCATTATTGCCTTTCATTTGCACGACCAAACGATGTGTATAATAATAGGAGTGCACATGCATTGGACTAAGCTGGAATCTGCAAGCATTCAACTCAAGAGAGAATACAAGTAATATGGGCTCTAAATTAGATAAACAATCATGCATATAAGAGCCACTTCAACAATTTAATCATGGTCTTCTCCTACTGACCCCCAAAGAAAACAAAAGAAAACTATTTACGCGGGAAAGCTCCCAACAAGCAAAAGAAGAACGGGAAATATTTTTGGGTTTTCTTTTTAATTACTACAGCAAAGAAATAAACTACTACTAATTGTTTTGGTTTTTTCTTAAGGTTTATAAACACACAAGAAGAAAGCAAGAAAAAGAAAATAAACTAGCATGGATATTACAGTGAAAGAGTATGAGCACTGACATCTAGCAATGAGTGTGTGTGAACATGAATGTAATGTCGGTGGGAAATACGTACTCCCCCAAGCTTAGGCTTTTGTCCTAAGTTGTTATTGCCAGGGATAGCCTGGCGGATACCCGTAGGTGAAGCTGGGGTTATACTGTGATGAAGAAGACTCTGACTGCCATTGGCTGGCAACCTCCTCTGGATCCCAAGAATAAACAGACTGTCGTGGAGGCTCATCTTGTGATTCGGTTCCGGGGCTGGTGTAGGATTCCGATAGGCTTGAACAGCCGCCCATGAAACGATGTGAGGACCTGCAGACAAGTTAAACAAAGAGGGAGCAGGCAAGGTAATAGTCTTAGGGTGATTTTTATCAAAGTATAATTTATATTTTAGCTCCCTTTCACGACTCTTAATAAGAAAGTCATGTGCTAGCATACTCTTATAATCTAAATAAGCACGGGGCATCGATGTTTCTTCTTTCTGAAGGAAATATGCCCTAGAGGAAATAATAAAGTTATTATTTATTTCCTCATATAATGATAAATGTTTATTATTCATGCTAGAGTTGTATTAACCGGAAACATAATACATGTGTGAATACATATACAAACATAATGTCACTAGTGTGCCTCTACTTGACTAGCTCATTAATCAAAGATGGTTATGTTTCCTAACCATAGACATGTGTTGTCATTTGATTAATGAGATCACATCATTAGGAGAATGATGTGATTGACTTGACCCATTCCATTAGCCTAGCACTAGATCGTTTAGTATGTTGCTATTGCTTTCTTCATGACTTATACAAAGTTCCTACAACTATGAGATTATGCAACTCCCGTTTACCGGAGGAACACTTTGTGTGCTACCAAACGTCACAATGTAACTGGGTGATTATAAAGGAGCTCTACAGGTGTCTCCAAAGGTACATGTTGAGTTGGCGTATTTCGAGATTAGGTTTTGTCACTCCGATTGTCGGAGAGGTATCTCTGGGCCCTCTCGGTAATGCACATCACTATAAGCCTTGCAAGCAATGTGGCCAATGAGTTGGTTACGGAATGATGCATTACGTAACGAGTAAAGAGACTTACCTGTAACGAGATTGAACTAGGTATTAGATACCGACGATCGAATCTCGGGCAAGTAAGATACCAATGACAAAGGAAACAACGTATGTTGTTATGCGGTTTGACCGATAAAGATCTTCGTAGAATATGTAGGAGCCAATATGAGCATCCAGGTTCCGCTATTGATTATTGACCGGAAACAGTTCTAGGTCATGTCTACATAGTTCTCAAACCCGTAGGGTCCACACGCTTAACGTTACGATGACAGTTTTATTATGAGTTTATAAGTTTTGATGTACCGAAGGTTGTTCGGAGTCCCGGATGTGATCACGGACATGACGAGGAGTCTCGAAATGGTCGAGAATAAAGATTGATATATTGGACGACTATATTCAGACACCAGAAGTTTTCCGGGTGATTTCGAAGAAAACCGGAGTGCCGGAGGGGTTACCGGAACCCCCCGGGGAAGTATTGGGCCTTAGTGGGCCTGAGGGGAGAGAGAGGGCAGCAGCCCAGGAGGTGGCATGCCCCCTCCCATGGGGAGTCCGAATTGGACAAGGGGAGGGGGGGCGCGGCCCTTCTTTTCCTCTCCCTCTCCCTCTCGTTCCTTCCCCCTTCCTCCTTCCTAGTTGGACTAGGAAAGGGGAGTCCTACTCCCACTAGGAGGAGGACTCCCCCATCCTTGGTGCGCCCCCTAGGGCCGGCCGGCCTTCCCCCATGCTCCTTTATATACGGGGGCAGGGGGCACCTCTAGACACACAAGTTGATCTTCGTGATCGTTCCTTAGCCGTGTGTGGTGCCCCCCTCCACCATATTCCACCTCGGTCATATCATAGCGGTGCTTAGGCGAAGCCCTGCGTCAGTAGAACATCATCTTCGTCACCACGCCGTCGTGCTGACAGAACTCATCCCCGACACCCTGCTAGATCGGAGTCCAGGGATCGTCATTGAGCTGAACGTGTGCTAAACTCGGAGGTGCCGTACGTTCGGTACTTGGATCGGTCGGATCGTGAAGACGTACGACTACATCAACTGCGTTGTCATAACGCTTCCGCTTTCGGTCTATGAGGGTACGTGGACATACTCTCCCCTCTCGTTGCTATGCATCACCATGATCTTAAGTGTCGTAGGAAATTTTTTGAAATTACTATGTTCGCCAACAGTGGAATCCGAGCCTAGGTTTTATGCATTGATGTTATATGCACGAGTAGAACACAAGTGAGTTGTGGGCGATACAAGTCATACTGCTTACCAGCATGTCATACTTTGGTTCAGCGGTATTGTTGGATGAAGCAGCCCGGACCGACATTACGTGTACGCTTACGCGAGACTGGTTTTACCGCCGTGCTTTGCACACAGGTGACTAGCGGGTGTCTGTTTCTCCAACTTTAGTTGAACCGAGTGTGGCTACGCCCGGTCCTTGCGAAGGTTAAAACAACACTAACTTGACGAACTATCGTTGTGGTTTTGATGCGTAGGTAAGAACGGTTCTTGCTCAACCTGTAGCAGCCACGTAAAATTTGCAACAACAAAGTAGAGGACGTCTAACTTGTTTTTGCAGGGCATGTTGTGATGTGATATGGTCAAGACGTGATGCTATATTTTATTGTATGAGATGATCATGTTTTGTAACCGAAGTTATCGGCAACTGGCAGGAGCCATATGGTTGTCGCTTTATTGTATGAAATGCAAACACCCTGTAATTGCTTTACTTTATCACTAAGCGGTAGCGATAGTCGTAGAAGCAATAGATGGTGTAACGACAACGATGCTACGATGGAGATCAAGGTGTCGCGCTGGTGACGATGGTGATCACGACGGTGCTTCGGAGATGGAGATCACAAGCACAAGATGATGATGGCCATATCATATCACTTATATTGATTGCATGTGATGTTTATCCTTTATGCATCTTATCTTGCTTTGATTGACGGTAGCATTTTAAGATGATCTCTCACTAAATTATCAAGAAGTGTTCTCCCTGAGTATGCACCGTTGCGAAAGTTCTTCGTGCTGAGACACCACGTGATGATCGGGTGTGATAGGCTCTACGTTCAAATACAACGGGTGCAAAACAGTTGCACACGCGGAATACTCAGGTTAAACTTGACGAGCCTAGCATATACAGATATGGCCTCGGAACACGGAGACCAAAAGGTCGAACGTGAATCATATAGTAGATATGATCAACATAGTGATGTTCACCATTGAAACTACTACATCTCACGTGATGATCGGACATGGTTTAGTTGATTTGGATCACGTGATCACTTAGATGACTAGAGAGATGTCTGTCTAAGTGGGAGTTCTTAAGTAATATGATTAATTGAACTTAAATTTATCATGAACTTAGTACCTGATAGTATTTTGCTTGTCTATGTTTGATGTAGATAGATGGCTCGTGTTGTTGTTCCGTTGAATTTTAATGCGTTCCTTGAGAAAGCTAAGTTGAAAGATGATGGTAGCAATTACACGGACTGGGTCCGTAACCTGAGGATTATCCTCATTGCTGCACAGAAGAATTACGTCCTGGAAGCACCGCTGGGTGCCAGGCCTGCTGCAGATGCAACTGACGACGTTAAGAACGTCTGGCAGAGCAAAGCTGATGACTACTCGATAGTTCAGTGTGCCATGCTTTACGGCTTGGAACCGGGTCTTCAACGACGTTTTGAACGTCATGGAGCATATGAGATGTTCCAGGAGTTGAAGTTAATATTTCAAGCAAATGCCCGGATTGAGAGATATGAAGTCTCCAATAAGTTCTATAGCTGTAAGATGGAGGAGAATAGTTCTGTCAGTGAACACATACTCAAAATGTCTGGGTATAATAATCACTTGATTCAACTGGGAGTTAATCTTCCTGATGATAGTGTCATTGACAGAATTCTTCAATCACTGCCACCAAGCTACAAGAGCTTCGTGATGAACTATAATATGCAAGGGATGGACAAGACTATTCCCGAGCTCTTCGCAATGCTAAAGGCTGCGGAGGTAGAAATCAAGAAGGAGCATCAAGTGTTGATGGTCAATAAGACCACCAGTTTCAAGAAAAAGGGCAAAGGGAAGAAGAAGGGGAACTTCAAGAAGAACAGCAAACAAGTTGCTGCTCAAGAGAAGAAACCCAAGTCTGGACCTAAGCCTGAGACTGAGTGCTTCTACTGCAAGCAGACTGGACACTGGAAGCGGAACTGCCCCAAGTATTTGGCGGATAAGAAGGATGGCAAAGTGAACAAAGGTATATGTGATATACATGTTATTGATGTGTACCTTACTAATGCTCGCAGTAGCACCTGGGTATTTGATACTGGTTCTGTTGCTAATATTTGCAACTCGAAACAGGGACTACGGATTAAGCGAAGATTGGCTAAGGACGAGGTGACGATGCGCGTGGGAAATGGTTCCAAAGTCGATGTGATCGCGGTCGGCACGCTACCTCTACATCTACCATCGGGATTAGTTTTAGACCTAAATAATTGTTATTTGGTGCCAGCGTTGAGCATGAACATTATATCTGGATCTTGTTTGATGCGAGACGGTTATTCATTTAAATCAGAGAATAATGGTTGTTCTATTTATATGAGTAATATCTTTTATGGTCATGCACCCTTGAAGAGTGGTCTATTTTTATTAAATCTCGATAGTAGTGATACACATATTCATAATGTTGAAGCCAAAAGATGCAGAGTTGATAATGATAGTGCAACTTATTTGTGGCACTGCCGTTTAGGTCATATCGGTGTAAAGCGCATGAAGAAACTCCATACTGATGGACTTTTGGAATCACTTGATTATGAATCACTTGGTACTTGCGAACCGTGCCTCATGGGCAAGATGACTAAAACGCCGTTCTCCGGAACTATGGAGCGAGCAACTGATTTGTTGGAAATCATACATACTGATGTATGTGGTCCAATGAATATTGAGGCTCGCGGCGGGTATCGTTATTTTCTCACCTTCACAGATGATTTGAGCAGATATGGGTATATCTACTTGATGAAACACAAGTCTGAAACATTTGAAAAGTTCAAAGAATTTCAGAGTGAAGTGGAAAATCATCGTAACAAGAAAATAAAATTTCTACGATCTGATCGTGGAGGAGAATATTTGAGTTACGAGTTTGGTTTACATTTGAAACAATGCGGAATAGTTTCGCAACTCACGCCACCCGGAACACCACAACGAAATGGTGTGTCCGAACGTCGTAATCGTACTTTATTGGATATGGTGCGATCTATGATGTCTCTTACTGATTTTGCCGCTATCATTTTGGGGTTATGCTTTAGAGACGGCCGCATTCACGTTAAATAGGGCACCATCAAAATCCGTTGAGACGACGCCTTATGAACTGTGGTTTGGCAAGAAACCAAAGTTGTCGTTTCTTAAAGTTTGGGGCTGCGATGCTTATGTGAAGAAACTTCAACCAGATAAGCTCGAACCCAAATCGGAGAAATGTGTCTTCATAGGATACCCAAAAGAGACTATTGGGTACACCTTCTATCACAGATCTGAGGGCAAGATTTTCGTTGCTAAATTTGGATCCTTTCTAGAGAAGGAGTTTCTCTCGAAAGAAGTGAGTGGGAGGAAAGTAGAACTTGATGAGGTAACTGTACCTGCTCCCTTATTGGAAAGTAATTCATCACAAGAACCGGTTCCTGTGACAACTACACCAATTAGTGAGGAAGCTAATGATATTGATCATGAAACTTCAGATCAAGTTTCTACTGAACCTCGTAGGTCTACCAGAGTAAGATCCGCACCAGAGTGGTACGGTAATCCTATTCTGGAAGTCATGTTACTTGACCATGGCAAACCTACAAACTATGAGGAAGCGATGATGAGCCCAGATTCCGCAAAATGGCTTGAAGCCATGAAATCTGAGATAGGATCCATGTATGAGAACAAAGTATGGACTTTGGTTGACTTGCCCGATGATCGGCAAGCCATTGAGAATAAATGGATCTTCAAGAAGAAGACTGGCGCTGATGGTAATGTGACTGTCTACAAAGCTCGACTTGTTGCAAAAGGTTTTTGACAAGTTCAAGGGGTTGACTACGATGAGACTTTCTCACCTGTAGCGATGCTTAAGTCTGTCCGAATCATGTTAGCAATTGCTGGATTTTATGATTATGAAATTTGGCAAATGGATGTCAAAACTGCATTCCTGAATGGATTTCTGGAAGAAGAGTTGTATATGATGCAACCGGAAGGTTTTGTCGATCCAAAAGGTGCTAACAAAGTGTGCAAGCTCCAGCGATCCATTTATGGACTGGTGCAAGCATCTCGGAGTTGGAATAAACGCTTTGATAGTGTGATCAAAGCATATGGTTTTATACAGACTTTTGGAGAAGCCTGTATTTACAAGAAAGTGAGTGGGAGCTCTGTAGCATTTCTGATATTATATGTAGATGACATATTGTTAATTGGAAATGATATAGAATTTCTGGATAGCATAAAGGGATACTTGAATAAAAGTTTTTCAATGAAAGACCTCGGTGAAGCTGCTTACATATTGGGCATCAAGATCTATAGAGATAGATCAAGACGCTTAATTGGACTTTCACAAAGCACATACCTTGATAAAGTTTTGAAAAAGTTCAAAATGGATCAGGCAAAGAAAGGGTTCTTGCCTGTATTACAAGGTGTGAAGTTGAGTCAGACTCAATGCCGACCACCGCAGAAGATAGAGAGAAAATGAAAGATGTTCCCTATGCTTCAGCCATAGGCTCTATCATGTATGCAATGTTGTGTACCAGACCTGACGTATGCTTAGCAATAAGCTTGGAAGGTAGGTACCAAAGTAATCCAGGAGTGGATCACTGGACAGCGGTCAAGAACATCCTGAAATACCTGAAAAGGACTAAGGATATGTTTCTCGTTTATGGAGGTGACAAAGAGCTAGTCGTAAATGGTTACGTCGATGCAAGCTTTGACACTGATCCAGACGATTCTAAATCGCAAACCGGATACGTGTTTTTATTAAACGGTGGAGCTGTAAGTTGGTGCAGTTCTAAACAAAGCGTCGTGGCGGGATCTACATGCGAAGCGGAGTACATAGCTGCTTCGGAAGCAGCAAATGAAGGAGTCTGGATGAAGGAGTTCATTTCCGATCTAGGTGTCATACCTAGTGCATCGGGACCAATGAAGATCTTCTGTGACAATACTGGTGCAATTGCCTTGGCAAAGGAATCCAGATTTCACAAGAGGACCAAGCACATCAAGAGACGCTTCAATTCCATCCGGGATCAAGTCCAGGTGGGAGACATAGAGATTTGCAAGATACATACGGATCTGAATGTTGCAGACCCGTTGACTAAGCCTCTTCCACGAGCAAAACATGATCAGCACCAAGACTCCATGGGTGTTAGAATCATTACTGTGTAATCTAGATTATTGACTCTAGTGCAAGTGGGAGACTGAAGGAAATATGCCCTAGAGGCAATAATAAAGTTATTATTTATTTCCTCATATCATGATAAATGTTTATTATTCATGCTAGAATTGTATTAACCGGAAACATAATACATGTGTGAATACATAGACAAACATAATGTCACTAGTGTGCCTCTACTTGACTAGCTCATTAATCAAAGATGGTTATGTTTCCTAACCATAGACATGTGTTGTCATTTGATTAACGAGATCACATCATTAGGAGAATGATGTGATTGACTTGACCCATTCCGTTAGCCTAGCACTTGATCGTTTAGTATGTTGCTATTGCTTTCTTCATGACTTATACAAAGTTCCTACAACTATGAGATTATGCAACTCCCGTTTACCGGAGGAACACTTTGTGTGCTACCAAACGTCACAACGTAACTGGGTGATTATAAAGGAGCTCTACAGGTGTCTCCAAAGGTACATGTTGAGTTGGCGTATTTCGAGATTAGGTTTTGTCACTCCGATTGTCGGAGAGGTATCTCTGGGCCCTCTCGGTAATGCACATCACTATAAGCCTTGCAAGCAATGTGGCCAATGAGTTGGTTACGGAATGATGCATTACGTAACGAGTAAAGAGACTTGCCGGTAACGAGATTGAACTAGGTATTGGATACCGACGATCGAATCTCGGGCAAGTAACATACCGATGACAAAGGGAACAACGTATGTTATTATGCGGTTTGACCGATAAAGATCTTCGTAGAATGTGTAGGAGCCAATATGAGCATCCAGGTTCCGCTATTGGTTATTGACCGGAAACAGTTCTAGGTCATGTCTACATAGTTCTCGAACCCGTAGGGTCCGCACGCTTAACGTTACGATGACAGTTTTATTATGAGTTTATAAGTTTTGATGTACCGAAGGTTGTTCGGAGTCCCGGATGTGATCACGGACATGACGAGGAGTCTCGAAATGGTCGAGACATAAAGATTGATATATTGGACGACTATATTCGGACACCGGAAGTGTTCCGGGTGATTTCGGAGAAAACCGGAGTGCCGGAGGGGTTACCGGAACCCCCCGGGGAAGTATTGGGCCTTAGTGGGCCTGAGGGGAGAGAGAGGGCAGCAGCCCAGGTGGTGGCGCGCCCCCTCCCATGGGGAGTCCGAGTTGGACAAGGGCAGGGGGGTGCGGCCCCTCTTTCCCTCTCCCTCTCCCTCTCTTTCCTTCCCCCTTCCTCCTTCCTAGTTGGACTAGGAAAGGGGAGTCCTGCTCCCACTAGGAGGAGGACTCCCCCCTCCTTGGCGCGCCCCCTAAGGCCGGCCGGCCTGCCCCCTTGCTCCTTTATATACGGGGGCAGGGGGGCACCTCTAGACACACAAGTTGATCTTCGTGATCGTTCCTTAGCCGTGTGCGGTGCCCCCCTCCACCATATTCCACCTCGGTCATATCGTAGCAGTGCTTAGGCGAAGCCCTGCATCGGTAGAACATCATCTTCGTCACCATGCCGTCATGCTGACGGAACTCATCCCCGACACCCTGCTGGATCGGAGTCCAGGGATCGTCATCGAGCTGAACGTGTGCTGAACTCGGAGGTGCCGTACGTTCGGTACTTGGATCGGTCGGATCATGAAGACGTACGACTACATCAACCGCGTTGTCATAACGCTTCCGCTTTCGGTCTATGAGGGTACGTGGACATACTCTCCCCTTTCGTTGCTATGCATCACCATGATCTTGCGTGTGCGTAGGAAATTTTTTAAAATTACTACGTTCCCCAACACTTTCTCCTCATGCCTGATAGATATTTCAAAACTGGCCTCACGCTAGCCATGAATCTGATATTGGGTAAACACCTCGTTGCTAGGGATGGGGTAGGGAACCGCTTGCTGTCAGTCACTGGCGGAGCTTAGGCAAGGCCAAATGGGCCATGGCCCGCCTAGCTCTGCAGCTTTTTCTCACAATATAGCTAGCCCATGGGTTGTAGAATGGCAGCTAGTAGTAATTCCTTGCAGCCTGGCCCATTCAGCCCGCCCAGCTTTTTTTGGCAAGCTCCGCCACAGTGTCAGTAGTACAAACTTCACTCACTCTTGTTGTCAGCGTTGTTGTTTTCGGTTTTGCTTAATTTTCTGCTACGAGGTCACCATCTTTGAAATAAGAGATTGTGAATATTGCTGTGGAGTCACGGATTGGATGCAGTCTCTTCAATTTCCTGGAAAGGAATGTTGTAAACACAGGATTTTTTTTTTAAGCACCAACCGTAGAACTATTAGAACAATAGTTCTACGTTAAAACACGAGATTTATAGCTCTCCATTTGCTATGCACATTCCCTGTCACCGCCAGTAATCGATCGGCCGACAGTTCAGTCATTTTCCTCCGGCTACGAACTACTCGTAGTAGCATCACCCTAAAATAATCCGGCCGATCATTCTACTTCTTCCTACCCACTACCAAAATAATCATACTATCTAGTCTAGAATCTCCGAGCAGACACGAAAAGAGACGAGACGAAAAAGAATGGACATATCTACAGTGAGCTTCAGGCAGTCAGGCTTCAGCTGTCGTTGGGCAACTCCTGCTCTTCCCGTTGCGACGGGAGCCCCCGGCTCCGCAAGGTGCGCGTGCTCGACGTCGTCATCGCGTTCGACGCCGATGCCGATGCCGACGCGGACGCGGACGCATGCGACGTCGACGGGGTCGTGCCCGACGACGACCCGTCGGAGTACTGCGACGAGCTGCGCAGGCCGTGCGCCCTCCTCCGGTACCGCGACCCGGGCGCCCCGGGCCGCGTCGGCTCCTCTAGCGTGCTCTGCTTCTTGGAGAGGATGATCACCACGCGCTTCATGTCCGGCCGCAGCCGCGGGTCCGCCTGCACGCACAGCAGCCCGATGCGGACGCACATGAGCACCTGGTCCGGCGCGGCCGACGACTTCACCGACGGGTCCAGCAGCTCCATGCTGCGCTCCTCCTTGTACAGCTTCCAGGCCTGCATGCATGCAACACATTGTTATCCTTGTAGGCTAGCTGCATGCACGTCATGACACAGATCATCAACGGAGGAAACCGCACATGCTGCTACATACGTAATCGAGGAGGTTGTCGGCGCTGGATCGAGGCGGCGGGATGAAGGAGGAGTTCTTGCGGCCGGAGAGGATCTCGAGGACGAGGACGCCGAAGCTGAAGACGTCGGCCTTGGCGGAGAGGTGGCCGTGCATGAGGTACTCGGGCGCCATGTAGCCGTTGGTGCCGGCGACGCGGGTCTGGACGTGGGAGCGGCCGTCGCCGGCCTCCGGGAAGAGGCGGGCCATGCCGAAGTCGGCGATCTTGGCGACCCAGCGTTCGTCGAGGAGGATGTTGCTGGCCTTGATATCGCGGTGGATGATGGGCGTGTGCGCGTCCTCGTGCAGGTACAGCAGCCCCCGCGCCACGCCCACCACCACCTCCAGCCGCCGCGGCCACGTCAGCTCCGCCCGCAATGGCCTGTGGCCGTCGCTGCTGCTGCCGGCTGGACATGCAAAAGACAAGAACACCTGACATCAGAGCCACGTACAGTGCAGAGCATGCCCAGATCAAAACCCCGTTCATTCCAGCTTGCGAAACTCAGTTAAACTTGGCACCACACACACGGCACCCCCGGCAGGCTAGCGTCGCCGTGTGCTGCCCGGCACTCTGCGATGACACATCGGATTGGACCGGACGGCGACGGCGACGTGCCAGCGCCGCCTCATGGACCAGGTCGGCCAGGGGGAGGAACTCAATCAAACGGAGGGAGCAAGAAACGTGCACATGAACTGAATCCAGCCCCGGGTGCAGCGCGATTGTACACTGCACCCAGAGGCACCCACGTAAGACTAACATGAGGAAAACCAAGGCATTCAATGCCGGAAACAGCTAGTGGAAGACTTTGACTCGGTCAAAAGGGTTATCGCAAGAAAGGGCCGCCTGGTCAAAGCAGAAGAATAGTTGGGTTAGGGTTTGGCACTAGGCTACTGCTGCCATCCCATCAGTTCACGTAGAGACTGACTGCGATGTCCATCCACAGGGGGGCGCAAAACAAAAGGATGGTGCACGTTAATTGCTTTTCCTCGTATGTATATGTAAGAACCGCGCGTGCAGGAGTTGGAGATTCGCGCCAAAGCAAGAGCAAGTGCGTCAGAAGTCAGAACTGCCTCACTGTCGAAGCAAGAGGAAGTGGTGTCAAAAGCCAACTTTCCGTGCATGCCTCGAGCCACCTGGTTAAGTTGTACGTATTGATCCTCATTGTATACTATGTTAAATTTTGATTATAAATCTAACTAACAAAATGTTTATGCATGTCACAAAAAATTATACTCCGACCGTTTCAAATAAGTGTCTTAAACTTAATACAAAGTTGAGACACTTATTTTAAAACGGAGGGGGTATCATTGAAAACTTTGCCAACGATATAATTTTTGTTGGCATGTATTAACATTTTATTAGTTAAGTCTTGGTCAAAATTTAACACAAATTATAAAAAAAGCCAATAAACCAGGACGGAGATAGCACTAGCCTAAAAATAAAAGCAACCGACCGATCGGAGAGGAACATTTCGTCACCGATTCTGGTTCCGTCGATCAACCCGTCTCTTTCAGAGGCCCAACGAATTTTGACGGGAAGCGTACGGCCCCTTAATAAGTACTAGGTAATAAGTAAAATAAGCAAACCATTCTTCCTCAGCAAGCGATCGGCCTGCATATGAATCTAGTACATCATCTCGGCGTCATGTGATGCATATGCGTACTTGCCGTGGCAAGGATATACTATTACTTTGCGCTAACAGATTTCTTGTGTTCTCAAAGTGAAACCGGCAAGGCAACGCACTGCGGACATGAATTTTTCAAACAAGGCGTGCTGTGCTGACTGAGCTCTAGGCGGCGGTCGACCATTCGTGCATTGGAATTTTTCAAAAGGGCAGATTGTGCTTTTGCCGTTTATGGCCTGGACCAGTAGTCGTGGTCTCGTCCCGGGATAACACGGTTGTTCGCTTCCGTTCGTGCTTCCTAAGGGCATGTCCAATGCGGACGCTTGCGGTCGGCGCCAGGATCTAATTCCCATCGATATCCCGATCGATTGGCAGTTACATGCTTCGAATCCTGGCATCGGATGCCACCAGGCGCAAATAGATGCGCCGAGCGCTTCCTTCCTTTTTTCCCTGCTTGTGACGCATTAGCAGTTTAATTAGCGCACAATTAGCGCCCCTGGTAGCGGCTTGCGTTGGAAGGCTGGGCTCTTAGCTATTTTCTAATTTTTAAAAAATAATTTCTTTTCTATATAAGCGCCTGGTCTGGCGGCAAGCATTGTAGATGCCCTAAAGGGGTAACAGCGACAACAGCGCAGCGTACTACGGGCTACAACAGTGGACCGTTTGTTATTCATCGTGCCTACGCCATGGATGACCCACGAGCTGACATTAACCTATGCATTTCTTTTCTAGTAAAAACTCATAATTCTAGCATCTAGAATTCTAAATCCACGTTTGCAACCTGATACCCCATACAAATGTCAAGTTGCCAACCCAACAACTGTACGGCAGTCTCCTACAGAACCCAATTCAATCTTGGAAGGATATGGATGTGGCTATCAGCCTATGATGCCACGTTATTAAACTAAAAAGACCGAAAATGTTCTCCTGCCTTCTCTCTCCTTGTTGCTCGGTCAAAAAGAAATGTATCTTGTAACTATCGGGCCTTGCCCGGGAAACTCTCTCCCCCGCCCCCCACCCCCCGCGGGTGAAAATTCAAAAGAAAAAACTATGCATGTAGCATTTCTTTAGTTTTTTTCTCTCCTCTAGATAGATGCTTCCACTGTTGCAGAGCATGGGCCTATTCCATCATACCGTAGATTGATGTGAATGTGTATACGTATACGGTGCTGGTGCGACATTGCTCTCGTAAAATTGTCTGCACTCACCGGTTCAGCAACCAGCAATTCAGCATGCGTGTGCATTCTGAATATCAATAATTCTAGCAGAAGTCTATGAGGGCATCATTTCGTTGATTTTTCTTTCTGTAAGAGATATGCGCATTCTTGCAGAGAGGCGTCGGCAGCATGACACCCTCACTGACGCGAGCAATGAACGGACATGTAGTACGTTCTAGTCCTACTCTGTGTGAACTCGCTGCTGCAATTTTCCGGTGCATTAATTTCCTACGAAATATCACCACCAACCACGAAGTATCATGTGCATCTGCGCATTCTTCACCTTCCGATCGCACAGGGTTGGTCGGAATTCATGTTTCCAATGAGCAAAATGGGAAGTCCATCACGAATCAACCAACCAAATTAAGAATGGAAGGGGAGCACAAGGGAATGGCGACGAGAAATGAAGCGAGACGGGTGGGATGGGACGGAGCGACTCACAGTGCGTCTTGCTGCTGGCGGTGGGCGGCGGGGCGGCGGCGGAGAAGAGGATCTTGTCGAGGCTCTCGTTGGGGACGTACTCGTAGACGAGCAGCTTCTCGTCGGCGCCGTGGGCGCAGTAGCCGAGCAGGTTGACGACGTTGCGGTGCTGGACGCGGGACAGCAGGTTGGCCTCGTTCTTGAACTCCCGCGCGCCCTGCCTGGACCCGGCGCCCAGCCGCTTGACGGCCACGTCCCGGCCGTCGGGGAGCTGGCCCAGGTAGACGGGGCCGA
This sequence comes from Triticum aestivum, assembly GCF_018294505.1. NCBI lineage: Eukaryota > Viridiplantae > Streptophyta > Magnoliopsida > Poales > Poaceae > Triticum > Triticum aestivum. Next base: position 376,271,877 of record NC_057807.1, read on the forward strand.
ACCCGCCCTGCCCGAGCTTCTGCTTCTCCGAGAAGTTGCGCGTGGCCGCCGCCAGCGCCTCGTACCGGAACGCGCGCTGCTCCCGCGCCGCGATGGCCTCCAGGTCCTCCTCCTCCCGCCGCGCCGACGCCGACGACCCGCGGCGGGAGGCGAAGGGCCGCCTGATCCGCTCCAGCAGGTCCCGGGGCTTCATGTCCTCCGCCGCCAGGCCGGCGGGGCGCGTGGGCTCGGCCGAGAGGGCTTCGCCGGGGAGGGGACGCGGTGCGCGTCTGTCGCGCGCCGTGCGCGTCCGGGCGGGCGAGGGATGGAGGAAGTTTGGTAGTGAGGCCGACGCGCGCGTGTCGTGTCTGTCTTGGGGGTCGGGGTGGTGTGTGCCGTGTGGAGCTGGATGAGGGGTGAGGGGCGCGAGGTGTTTGAGAGCCGTCGCTGCCGCGGGAGAGCGAGGAAAGTTCAGGCGACTGCGCGTTGACAAACGGGCGGCCACGGTGGTGTGCCCGTACGGGCTGCCGGTGCCGTGACCTCGGGCTATCGCTGGCTCTGCGTTTGCATCCGATTCGGTACGTACGTACAAATCTTTACGTGCTGTGCTGCAACAGATATGACCGGAGTGAAGTCTATTTTAAACCTTGAATTCATACAGCTAGTCGGGATCAAACCCTAACCTTTCAATCCCTGAAATCATCCTTGCCCGCTAGTGCCCATGGGCTCCCGCGACCGCACCTGCGTCGGGTGAGCGCCCCCGGCGCCGGCGACTCGATCTCCCTTCTCCGGCTACCCCTGCAGCTGCCGAGGCCAGATCCGGAGTCCCCTGCTTGCCCTCTCTCTTCTCCCCGCGAGGCTCAGCCCGACGTCAAGCGGATGGGAAGGATGGTGCTGTCGCGTCCGTGCAAGTGGCGGCTGGGCGCGCGCCGCCGACGCACGGATCTCCGGCCTCCGTGCTCCGTTGCGGCCGCTGTGACCGGATCCGGGTGCCCTGAGGCGCGCTCTCCCACGTCCTCATCGCCGCCCTGCGCCCCGGTTCGCCCTGCGATGCCGCTCGAGGAGGCCTCCGCGGCGGCCGCCGCTCCGGCGGCGTCTCCGGCTGTTGCAGCCGTCGTCCTTCCGCCGTCTGCATCGCCATCCCGGGCTGATAGCGTCGTGGAGACCAAGGCAGGAGTAGGGTCGTGCACTTGGGCTGCAAGCACCATCCCGGCTGCTGGCGTTGTCCCTCGACCGCGGCCGCTGCCGCCAGCTTGCAGATTCAGGAGGGAGGATGGGGGTGTGAAGGCCTCGTGCACGCCCCGTCTCAATCCTGCGTCAACATCTGCTTCTGTTCGGACTCATGCCGCCCCTGTCCCTCTTGTCGGTGCCGTCTCAAGTGTGCTGTTGCCGGCCCGTGCTGCCCCGGCGAATGGAGAGGACGGGCGTTGTGAAGAGGATCTGGCTTTGTCGCTGCCCGCCAATGCAAAGAGCACCGTTGTTGTCATGGGGCGTGAGCTAACCAGTGCACCGCGAGCCCGAGCCCTGTTGCCGGCCCCTGTGGCCCCGGCCAATGGAGACAATGAGGGCTGTGGAGAGGAGATGGCCTTGACGCTGCCCGACAATGCAAAAAGCATCGTTGCTGGCATGGGCAACGGGCTGACCAATGCACCGCGAGCTGTGTTGTGGGCCTTCGCTGCTGACAACAATGACGAAGAGGAGTTGGCCCCCCAGACGCCGCCGACTGTCACCAAAGCCCTCGACTCCGAAGGGATTTGCATGGGCCATGACACAGACACAAGTGAGGGTTGGCAGGAAGTGCTACCGCGGCACGGCCCGCGTCGTTTGACTTCGTCGCCATCCTCGATGATGGCTCCTCGTCCTCCTCGTCCCATCCCTGCTTGGCTCCATGGTAGGTGCTGTAGATGCCTTGCTTATGGGCATCGTGCGGTGGTTTGCAGAGATCCGTTGCGGTGCTCCCGTTGTTTGGAGAATGGTCATCGTGCGCGTGAATGTCGCAACCCCTGGCGTCCTCTGAGCTCATTTATCATGCCTTGATGTGCCGCATGTGTCCCGCCTCGGCACCGTGCATTGTGTTGCTCCTGCTTCATGTGAGGGTTCGGTGAGATCCACACCCCCTTCGAAGGCGCTTCACCGTGGGTCTTGGGCATCTGTTGTCTCTGTTCCTGCTGGCTCGGCAACCCCGTCCGAGCTGATGTTGCAGTCTGCTCTGGCTAATCAGACTGCATTGTTGCAAGGTTGTGTGGCACGGGTTGAGAGCTTTCTGGAGCGAGCGGAGGTTGCTCTGGGTAGACTATCCCTTGTGCCGGTTCTGTTGCAGACCACTCTGACGTCACATTCTCCTTGTGTGGCCGGTGTTTGCTCCGTGGAAGACAGGGGTGAGGAGTTGTATGGCTCTTTCTCCCCTCGTGTTGGAGTCCATTCATCGTCGGTGCCTACCTCCCCTCTTATGGTGTCTTCCACTAAGGGCGAGTCCATCGCCATGCTTGTGACTCCGGTGCTGCAGATCATGCCTGAGCTTAGGGAGCTATGCCTGAGTCTATCAGTGGAGCATACGAAGGTGGACATGTCGGCGGCCTCGATTGAAGGACAAGTTTCGCCTCTGTCAAGTGAGCAGTTGGAGGTTTCTTTGGTTGATGATGCTAAAGGGAAGGCAACTGTAATTTCATGATTGGTAGTGCTCAGTGTTTCGCGTTGTCCACGTGGCTTTGGTATTTTGAGTCGTAGAAGTGGCTGTGGTTTATTGTGTGTTGGGAGCATTTGGTGGACCGTCTACGTGGTGGTGAGAGTGAGTCGCTTCTGGAGTGTCACTTTTGTAGTGTTTGTATCGGTTTTCGCCCGGTTTTCCTAAATTAACCGGGCAATTATCTTCTTCTTAATTAATCGATGAGGCAATCCTTTTGCCTCTGTTTCGAAAAAAAAATCCCTGAAATCTGGACCCTATACTTATAGATCCCGGTCTATTTTAACCCTGGATCCGGTTATGCCAGTTTGGTGTGCTGGGAAGATATTGATCCCGGCCAGGACTATTCTCTTCTCTCACTGAGTACATGGGTCCACTTGTCATATTCATCTTCTGCTCATTCTCTTCATCTCTCTCTGTAGGAATCACAATGCTCAAGCCCAGCCAACCGGTGGCCACGGCAACGGGAAGCAGGGCGTGGTGTCTGTCCTCGTGAGTGTGTGACGGCAAGGGAACGCCTCCCTCAACATGGCCGCACCGCCTTGCCTCGCTATGCGCCATGCCATGGACAAGAGAATTCGGGGGTGCTCCACCGGCCGCCGGCCCCTCCTTTCTGTTGGAGTTAAAGATGGCATAACCCGGCGCTGATGCGTGTCTTGGGTCCGTTGACTAACTAGGTCAAGTAGCAACCTAGTGCACGTCCCAGTGGATTGACAAAAGGAGATCGTGCTACTAGGAATCAAGGATCAAGGCAGCCGGAGTTAGTGATAGCTTTGTACTATGTTGCCGCCAGCCAGGAGAAGCTTCGTCGTCGTCGTCACACCGTCTCCGTGGCCGTGCAGCTCGTGTGGCACCATGTAAGCACACAGGACGTTCGTGTTGCTATCATTCATCCACCTGCGCCGGCCAGTCGTGGTGCTTGCTGCTTGGCAAGGTGAAGCTCTAGCTCTTCATCGCCATCTTCTCCTCCGCGAGGAGGATGAGGAGCCAGTGAGTGCGGCACTCGGCCAAACCCAACACGACTCGCTCGCCGTGCCCCGTCTTCTCTCCGCCGTTAGCAGCACGCGTGCTGGCTTGGAGGGGAGGAGCAGCACGCGCCAATGCCAGGGCGGAGGCCGTTTAGGAACACGAAAACTGCAACGGTTGTTCCACGCGACGGCAGCAGGCCTGGGCGCGACCATCGACGGGCTGCTGCATGCGTTCGCGTACAGCGAGTTGTCCGACTCTAGTGCACAGGGGCGGCAGTTCAACTGCTTCTTCTGCCTCAACAAGTTCGCCGCTAACCAACGCCTCCGCCGTTCTGCGGCCGCCCGTTCCACCATTTTAGGAGAGAGAGGAAGGGAATTGGGGATAAGGTGGATATTGAAGAACAGAGATGACATGTGGACCAGTGTTGTAAGTGAGAGTACAGATTAAACCCGGCCGGGATCATCTTTTTCCTTGTGCGCCAAACAGGTTCAAGGTTGAAATAGACCGGGAACAATGAGTAGAGGATATCAACTTCAGGGATTGAAAGGTTAGGGTTTAATTTGGATGAGTCGTATGAATACAAGGTTTAAAATAGACTTCACTCATATGACCGTGGCTGTGATGGGCGACGTTCCTCTGACTTCACTGTGCTCCCAGCAGTAGGCACGCAGGACAAGCGACGCCCCTTCTCCGTGACTTCGTTCGGCCCCGGGAAACTGCGGCGAAACGGCGGGCGCCAAGATTGACCCACGTTTTTCCATTTTTTTTCCTCGTTGCAAACCGCGCATTTTTGTTTGGTTTTCGGTGGGCACTGGCGACGTCTTCACTCAGAAAGAAAACGGCTGTTTGTTTTTGCTCTGGCGACGTCTCCACTGATCAGGTGACTGCTTGAGAGCGAATCATGTTACTACTAGTATTTTCTAGCCGCCCGGTATCACTGTCTTTGGAGGCTAATCCAGCGTCAGAGTCCGGCTCCGTGATCCGGCGCGCAGGCGGGGCGGCCAACAGAAGAATCCATTTGTAAGCTCCAGCAGTCGCAATCTGCGTGCGTGGTTGAAAACTAGCAGTACGAAACTCTGATAAAATTTTAGACGAGCCTTGCAATTGCGTATACTCGAGACGGATCAGACCACAAGTTCCGACCCGGTAGGCAGCGTCAGCCTGGCCTTGGAGCTCAAGTTTGCAAGACAAATGACGCGCCTATCAATCCGTTAGGCGGATGCGTGCAGCGGAGACGTGTCCATCAGCCAGTTCAGCGGGACGCGCCGGTCGTCTGGACGCAAGAAGAAGAGTCAAGAGATGTGCAGGGACGACTTTGACCTCGCCGAGAGGTCGTCGGCCACATTGACGCGGCCGCCGTGGGTTATCCCACCGCCAGCCACCCATTCCTATCGCCTCAAGGTCTGGGAACTGTTTTAAAGCTTCGTCCTCACCTGTCCGCCGGTCTCCCTCTAGCGTGAAGCGTGATGGTTAATTCCTTCCTTCAGGTCACACGGTTCTTCGCAGGAGTACTCAAACGAAGAGTCAAGACGCGTGCGAGGTTTCTTTTTCTTGTCGTTCATCTTCTTTATTACTCCCAAGTATGATTACGTGCGTGAGGACGCACGTACGCGCGCCGTCTCCGGTCATCTCGACAAGCCATCTTCTGTCACTTTAGCAGCAGAAAATTTGGCCATGCATGTTAGCAAAATTGCTTACGGATGGTGCGTTTACAAGTCAGCAATGTAACAACTTGTAAACAAGAACAGTTAATTCCGTAAAAAGCGCTCAAATGTTAAAGTTAGTTTAGCTACTTATAAGTTGTCTGAATTTAATATTTCGGTCAGTCAATCTCACGCAGGCTCGCCAGCGATCTATCTGGGGTGGTGTGTTGGGGTTCGTCGGAAAAATCTGCTCATCCTCGGGGTTAGAGGAATGGCCGGGGTCGACGATACCATGGTGGTGGGCGGTGGTTGAGGGGAGGGTTGGACGACGAGGCTGGGACGGGAGTGCTGGCGGCCGCGGCCGGTGGAGGCCGATGGTACGTGGGGCGGTTGTGAGGCTTGAGGTTGAAGATGAACATCGCCTTTTGTTTTACATGTAATGCTAAGAATAGGTCAACTGAACCAAATTGATTTTTCAGTTATCTGACTCCTAGCCAGTCCCTTAAAGTAAACCAACTGTTAAAATAACATGATCTCAATCGTACAACAACACAAAACACCGGCACGGGACTTTGAGTCACTCCGGAAAAAGGATCGACCCCTGCGTCGTTCTTGAGAGCGACACGGGCGGGGGACTGGCTACACCACAACAGTCCCTTCTACCCGTCTTTTCCCCTAGTTGTCACTAGGAGGCCGCCTTCTGAACGTCGCGCTGCGTTGAGGTTTCTCACGGTGCTCTGGTGGCTGCTCGTGCAATCCCTGCGTGGGACGGCTGTTGTGGCAATGACTTCTATCACACAATGTTTGCACAACATGGTGGTATAGTACAATGCTCATGGCCCTGGATTGGGATGCGCGACGCCAATACGGCGGTTGCGCGCTCCTGATCAAGCGGCGGTTGCGCTCGCGTGGATGCGCATCGGCAATAGTGATTTACCTTTTGTGCTCCAGATCCGGCCATGTAGGCCTATGAGTCGACGGGCCTGGGCATGGATCTCTCCGCGATCGATGTTGGTCCTTAATGCTTATGGTGACCACTACAGCCTGTGGTGGCGGACTCTTTACGGATTGCGGTGGCCATCAGATCTGAGAGACTCCCTCTCTCCGAATCTAGTGGTTGACTTTGGCAAGAAGATGCAAACTATGAACGACGGCTTGACGTAGAGGGATAGTTGTGTGGCAGTCACACATCACATGTAATTGTTGGGATTGCAAAAAAGTGGTGGCGACAATACATAAGTGACGTTGATGGTGGTGCTAGTCAAGCATCTGGTCTCGAGCTCTGTGGTGAAAGACTAGGTCCGACCCGAGTTGGTTATACATTGCAACGGTGATGTGTTTATGTCCTTACCTTGTTGAAGGCATTGCTCGGATATGCTCGTTCTGATTCTTTAGCGTGAAAACCTAAATTTCTGCCCTTGGATGGTTGGATCCCGTGACAGCGATGTGAAACGTCTCCAACGTATCTATACTTTTTTATTGTTCCATGCTATTATATTATCAACTTGGGATGTTTTATTTGCATTAATATGCTATTTTATATTATTTTTGGGACTAGTATATTAACCTAGAGCCCAGTGCCAGTTTCTATTTTTTCCTTATTTTTGCGTTTTACAGAAAAGGAATATCAAACGGAGTCCAAACGGAATAAAACTTCCGCGATGATTTTTCTTGGATCAGAAGGCATCCAGAGGACTTGGAGTCCAAGTCAGAAGATCCCCGAGGAGGCGACAAGCCACAGGGGCGCACCCCTGAGCTTGTGGGTGTTGGGGAACGTAGTAATTTCAAAAAAATTCCTACGCACACGCAAGATCATGGTGATGTATAGCAACGAGAGGGGAGAGTGTTGTCCACGTACCCTCGTAGACCAAAAGCGGAAGCGTTATGACAACGCGGTTGATGTAGTCGTACGTCTTCACGATCCGACCGATCCAAGTACCGAACGTACGGCACCTCCGAGTTCAGCACACGTTCAGCTCGATGACGATCCCCGGACTCCGATCCAGTAGGGTGTCGGGGATGAGTTCCGTCAGCACGACGGCGTGGTGACGATGACGATATTCTACCGACGCAGGGCTTCGCCTAAGCACCGCTACGATATGACCGAGGTGGAATATGGTGGAGGGGGGCACCGCACACGGCTAAGGAACGACCATGAAGATCAACTTGTGTGTCTAGAGGTGCCCCCTGCCCCCGTATATAAAGGAGCAAGGGGGAGGCCGGCCGGCCCTAGGGGCGCGCCAAGGAGGGGGGAGTCCTCCTCCTAGTGGGAGTAGGACTCCCCTTTCCTAGTCCAACTAGGAAGGAGGAAGGGGGGAAGGGGGGAAGGAAAGAGAGGAAGAGGGAGAGGGAAAGAGGCCCCCCCTAGTCCAATTCAGACTCCTAATGGGAGGGGGCGCGCCACCTCTTGGGATGCTGCCCTCTCTCTTCCCTCAGGCCCACTAAGGCCCAATACTTTCCCGGGGGGTTCCGGTAACCCCTTCGGCACTCCGGTTTTCTCCGAAATCACCCGGAACACTTCCGGTGTCCGAATATAGTCGTCCAATATATCAATCTTTATGTCTCGACCATTTTGACACTCCTCGTCATGTCCTTGATCACATCAGGGACTCCGAACAACCTTCGGTACATCAAAACTTATAAACTCATAATAAAATTGTCATCGTAACGTTAAGCGTGCGGACCCTACGGGTTCGAGAATTATGTAGACATGACCTAGAACTATTTTCGGTCAATAACCAATAGCGAAACCTGGATGCTCATATTGGATCCTACATATCCTACAAAGATCTTTATCGGTCAAACCGCATAACAACATACGTTGTTCCCTTTGTCATCGGTATGTTACTTGCCCGAGATTCGATCGTCGGTATCTCAATACCTAGTTCAATCTCGTTATCGGCAAGTCTCTTTACTCGTTACGTAATGCATCATTCCGTAACCAACTCATTGGTCACATTGCTTGCAAAGCTTATAGTGATGTTCATTACCGAGAGGGCCCAGAGATACCTCTCCGACAATCAGAGTGACAAAACCTAATCTCAAAATACGCCAACTCAACATGTACCTTCGGAGACACCTGTAGAGCTCCTTTATAATCACCCAGTTATGTTGTGACGTTTGGTAGCACACAAAGTGTTCCTCCGGTAAACGGGAGTTGCATAATCTCATAGTCATAGGAACATGTATAAGTCATGAAGAAAGCAATAGCACCATACTAAACGATCAAGTGTTAAGCTAACAGAATGGGTCAAGTAAATCACATAATTCTTCTAATGATGTGATCCCATTAATCAAATGACAACTCATGTCTAAGGTTAGGAAACTTAACCATCTTTGATTGACGAGCTAGTCAAGTAGAGGCATACTAGTGACACTATGTTTGTCTATGTATTCACACATGTATTATGTTTCCGGTTAATACACTTCTAGCATGAATAATAAGCATTTATCATGAAATAAGGAAATAAATAATAACTTTATTATTGCCTCTAGGGCATATTTCCTTCAGTCTCCCACTTGCACTAGAGTCAATAATCTAGTTCACATCGCCATGTGATTTAACACCAATATTCACATCTGTATGTGATTAATACCCATAGTTCACATTGTCATGTGATCAACACCCAAAGGGTTTACTAGAGTCAATAATCTAGTTCACATCACTATGTGATTAACACCCAAAGAGTACTAAGGTATGATCATCTTTTGCTTTTGAGAGAAGTTTAGTCAACGGGCCTGTCATATTCAGAGCCGTATGTATTTTGCAAATATTCTATGTCCACAATGCTCTGCACAGAGCTACTCTAGCTAATTGCTCCCACTTTCAATATGTATCCAGATTGAGACTTAGAGTCATCTGGATTGGTGTAAAAGCTTGCATCATTGTAAATTTTTACGACAGGCTCTTTTATCACCTCCATAATCGAGAAACATCTCCTTAGTCCTCACTAAGGATATTCTTGACCGCTGTCCAGTGATCTACTCTTAGATCAAAATTGTATTCCTTTGTCAAACTCAGAGCAAGGTATACAATAGGTCTGGTTCACAGCATAGCATACTTTATAGAACCTATGACTGAGGCATAGGGAATGACTTTTCATTCTCTTTCTATTTTCTGCCATGGTCGGGTCTTGAGTCTTACTCAACTTCACACCTTTGCATCACAGGCAAGAACTCCTTCTTTGACTGTTCCATTTTGAACTATTTCAAAAATTTATCAAGGTATGTACTCATTGAAAAATCTTATCAAGCGTCTTGATCTATCTATTTAGATCTTGATGCTCAATGTGTAAGCAGCTTCACCGAGGTCTTGCTTTGAAAAACTCTTATTCAAGTATCCTTTCATGCTATCCAGAATTTTTATATCATTTCCAATCAACAATATGTCATCCACATATAATATTAGAAATGCTACAGAGCTCCCACTTACTTTCTTGTAAATACAGGCTTCTCAAAAAGTCTGTATAAAACCATATGCTTTGATCAACTCATCAAAGCGTATATTCCAACTCCGAGAGGCTTGCACTAGTCCATAAATGGATCGCTGGAGCTTGCACACTTTGTTAGCACCTTTAGGATTGACAAAACCTTCTGGTTGCATCATATACAACTCTTCTTTAATAAATTCATTAAGGAATGCAGTTTTGACATCCTTTTGCCAGATTTCATAAAATGTGGCAATTGCTAATATGATTCGGACAGACTTAAGCATCGATACGAGTGAGAAAATCTCATTGTATTCAACACCTTAAACTTGTCGAAAAACCTTTCGTAACATGTCGAGCTTAGTAGATAGTAACACTACTATCAGTGTCTGTCTTCCTCTTGAAGATCCATTTATTTTCTATGGCTTGCCGATCATCGGGCAAGTCAATCAAAGCCCACACTTTGTTTTCATACATGGATCCCATCTCAAATTTCATGGCCTCCAGCCATTTCGCGGAATCTGGGCTCATCATCGCTTCCTCATAGTTCGTAGGTTCATCATGGTCTAGTTACATGACTTCCAAAATAGGATTACCGTACCACTCTGGTGCGGATCTTATTCTGGTTGACCTACGAGGTTCGGTAGTAACTTGATCTGAAGTTTCATGATTAATATCATTAGCTTCCTCACTAATTGGTGTAGTGGTCACTGGAACTGATTTCTGTGATGAACTACTTTCCAATTCGGGAGAAGGTACAATTACCTTATCAAGCTCTACTTTCCTCCCACTCACTTCTTTCGAGAGAAACTTCTTCTCTAGAAAGGATCCATCTTAGCAACGAATAACTTGCTTTTGGATCTGTGATAGAAGGTGTACCCAATAGTTACCTTTGGGTATTCTATGAAGACGCACTTCTCCGATTTGGGTTCGAGCTTATCAGGTTGAAAACCTTTTTCATATAAGCATCGCAACTCCAAACTTTAAGAAATGACAGCTTAGATTTACTGCTAAACCATAGTTCATACGATGTCGTCTCAATGGATTTAGATGATGCCCTATTAATTGTGAATGCAGCTGTCTCTAATGCATAACCCCAAAACGACAATGGTAAACCGATAAGAGACATCATAGATCGCACCATATCTAGTAAAGTACGATTACGACGTTCGGACACACCATTACATTGTGCTGTTCCAGGTGGCGTGAGTTGCGAAACTATTTCACATTGTTTCAAATGAAGACCAAACTCATAACTCAAATATTCGTCTCCACGATCAGATCGTAGAAACTTTATTTTTCTTGTTACGATGATTTTCCACTTCACTCTGAAATTCTTTGAACTTTTCAAATGTTTCAGACTTATGTTTCATCAAGTAGATATACCCATATCTGCTCAAATCATCTGTGAAGGTCAGAAAATAACGATACACGCCGCGAGCCTTAACACTCATCGGATCGCATACATCGGTATGTATTATTTCCAATAAGTCAGTAGCTCATTCCATTGTTCTGGAGAACGGAGTTTTAGTCATCTTGCCCAAAAGGCACGGTTCACAAGCATCAAATGATTCATAACCAAGTGATTCCGAAAATCTATCTTTATGGAGTTTCTTCATGCGCTTTACACCGATATGACCCAAACGGCAGTGCCACAAATAAGTTGCACTATCATTATTAACTTTGCATCTTTTGGCATCAATATTATGAATATGTGTATCACTACGATCGAGATCCAACAAACTATTTTCATTGGGTGTATGACCATCGAAGGTTTTATTCATGTAAATAGAACAACAATTATTCTTTGACTTTAAATGAATAACCGTATCGCAATAAACATGATCAAATCATATTCATGTTCAACGCAAACGCCAAATAACATTTATTTAGGTTTAACACTAATCCCGAAAGTATAGGGAGTGTGCGATGATGATCATATCAATCTTGGAACCACTTCCAATACACATCGTCACTTCACCCTCAACTAGTCTCTGTTTATTCTGTAACTCCTGTTTCGAGTCATTAATTTTTAGCAACCGAACAAGTATCAAATACTCAGGGGCTACTATAAACACTAGTAAGGTACACATCAATAACATGTATATCAAATATACCCTTGTTCACTCTGCCATCCTTCTTATCCACCAAATATTCAGGGTATTTCCGTTTCCAGTGACCATTTCCTTTGTAGTGTAAGCACTCAGTTTCAGGCTTTGGTTCAGACTTGGGCTTCTTCACTTGAGCAGCAACTTGCTTGCTGTTCTTCTTGAAGTTCCCCTTCTTCACTTTGCCCTTTTCTTGAAACTAGTGATCTTGTCAACCATCAACACTTGATGCTCTTTCTTGATTTCTACCTTCATCGATTTCAACATCACGAAGAGCTCGGGAATCGTTTTCGTCATCCCTTGCATACTATAGTTCATCACAAAGTTCTACTAACTTGGTGATGGTGACTAGAGAACTCTGTCAATCACTATCTTATCTGGAAGATTAACTCCCACTTGATTCAAGCGATTGTAGTACCCAGACAATCTAAGCACATGCTCACTAGTTGAGCGATTCTCCTCCATCTTTTAGCTATAGAACTTGTTGGAGACTTCATATCTCTCAACTTGGGTATTTGCTTGAAATATTAACTTCAACTCCTGGAACATCTCATATGGTCCATGATGTTCAAAACGTCTTTGAAGTCCCGATTCTAAGCCGTTAAGCATGGTGCACTAAACTATCCAGTAGTCATCATATTGAGCTAGCCAAACGTTCATAACGTCTGCATCTGCTCCTGCAATAGGTCTGTCACCTAGCGGTGCATTAAGGACATAATTCTTCTGTGCAGCAATGAGGATAAACCTCAGATCATGGATCCAATCCGCATCATTGCTACTAACATCTTTCAACACAATTTTCTCTAGGAACATATCAAAATAAACATATGAAAGCAACAACGCAAGCTATTGATCTACAACATAATTTGCAAAATACTACCAGGACTAAGTTCATGATAAATTTAAGTTCAATTAATCATATTACTTAAGAACTCCCACTTAGACAGACATCTCTCTAGTCATCTAAGTGATCACGTGATCCAAATCAACTAAACCATGTCCGATCATCACGTGAGATGGAGTAGTTTTCAATGGTGAACATCACTATGTTGATCATATCTACTATATGATTCACGTTCGACCTTTCGGTCTCCGTGTTCCGAGGCCATATCTGTATATGCTAGGCTCGTCAAGTTTAACCTGAGTATTCCGCGTGTGCAACTGTTTTGCACCCGTTGTATTTGAACGTAGAGCCTATCACACCCGATCATCACATGGTGTCTCAGCACGAAGAACTTTCGCAACGGTGCATACTCAGGGAGAACACTTCTTGATAATTTAGTGAGAGATCATCTTAAAATGCTACCGTCAATCAAAGCAAGATAAGATGCATAAAGGATAAACATCACATGCAATCAATATAAGTGATATGATATGGCCATCATCATCTTGTGCTTGTGATCTCCATCTCCGAAGCACTGTCGTGATCACCATCGTCACCGGCGCGACACCTTGATCTCCATAGTAGCATCGTTATCGTTACGCCATCTATTGCTTCTACGACTATCGCTACCGCTTAGTGATAAAGTAAAGCAATTACAGGGGTTTGCATTTCATACAATAAAGCGACAACCATATGGCTCCTGCCAGTTGCCGATAACTTTGGTTACAAAACATGATCATCTCATACAATAAAATATAGCATCACGTCTTGACCATATCACATCACAACGTGCCCTGCAAAAACAAGTTAGACGTCCTCTACTTTGTTGTTGCAAATTTTACGTGGCTGCTATGGGCTGAGCAAGAACCATTCTTACCTACGCATCAAAACCACAACGATAGTTCATCAAGTTAGTGCTGTTTTAACCTTCGCAAGGACCGGGCGTAGCCACACTTGGTTCAACTAAAGTTGGAGAAACAGACACCCGCTAGTCACCTGTGTGCAAAGCACGACAGTAAAACTAGTCTCGCGTAAGCGTACGCGTAATGTCGGTCCGGGCCACTTCATCCAACAATACCGCTGAACCAAAGTATGACATGCTGGTAAGAAGTATGACTTGTATCGCCCACAACTCACTTGTGTTCTACTCGTGCATAACATCTACGCATAAAACCTAGGCTCTGATACCACTGTTGGGGAACGTAGTAATTTCAAAAAAAATCCTACTCACACGCAAGATCATGGTGATGTATAGCAACGAGAGGGGAGAGTGTTGTGCACGTACCCTCGTAGACCAAAAGCAGAAGCGTTATGACAACACGGTTCATGTAGTCGTACGTCTTCACGATCCGACCGATCCAAGTACCGAATGTACGGCACCTCCGAGTTCAGCACACGTTCAGCTCGATGACAATCCTCGGACTCCGATCCAGCAGGTGTCGGGGATGAGTTCCGTCAGCACGACGGCATGGTGACGATGATGATGTTCTACCGACACAGGGCTTCGCCTAAGCACCGCTACAATATGACCGAGGTGGAATATGATGGAGGGGGGCACCGCACACGGCTAAGGAACGATCACAAAGATCAACTTGTGTGTCTAGAGGTGCCCCCTGCCCCCGTATATAAAGGAGCAAGGGGGGAGGCCGGCCGGCCCTAGGGGCGCACCAAGGAGGGGGGAGTCCTCCTCCTAGTGGGAGTAGGACTCCCCTTTCCTAGTCCAACTAGGAAGGAGGAAGGGGGGAAGGAAAGAGAGGGAGAGGGAGAGGGAAAGAGGGGTCGCGCCCCCCTCCGCTAGTCCAATTCGGACTCCTCATGGGAGGGGGCGCGCCACCTCCTGGGCTGCTGCCCTCTCTCTTCCCTCAGGCCCACTAAGGCCCAATACTTCCCCGGGGGCTTCCGGTAACCCCTCCGGCACTCCGGTTTTCTCCGAAATCACCCGGAACACTTCCGGTGTCCGAATATAGTCGTCCAATATATCAATCTTTATGTCTCGACCATTTCGAGACTCCTCATCATGTCCGTGATCACATCCGGGACTCCAAACAACCTTTGGTACATCAAAACTTATAAACTCATAAGAAAACTGTCATCGTAATGTTAAGCGTGCAGACCCTACGGGTTCGAGAACTATGTAGACATGACGTAGAACTGTTTCCGGTCAATAACCAATAGCGGAACCTGGATGCTCATATTGGCTCCTACATATCCTACAAAGATCTTTATCAGTCAAACCGCATAACAACATACGTTGTTCCCTTTGTCATCGGTATGTTACTTGCCCGAGATTCGATCGTCGGTATCTCAATACCTAGTTCAATCTCGTTACCGGCAAGTCTCTTTACTCGTTACATAATGCATCATTCCGTAACCAACTCATTGGCCACATTGCTTGCAAGGCTTATAGTGATGTGCATTATCGAGAGGGCCCAGAGATACCTCTCCGACAATCGGAGTGACAAAACCTAATCTTGAAATACACCAACTCAACATGTACCTTCGGAGACACCTGTAGAGCTCCTTTATAATCACCCAGTTATGTTGTGGCGTTTGGTAGAACACAAAGTGTTCTCTGGTAAACGGGAGTTGCATAATCTCATAGTCATAGGAACATGTATAAGTCATGAAGAAAGCAATAGCAACATACTAAACGATCAAGTGCTAAGCTAACGGAATGGGTCAAGTCAATCACATCATTCTTCTAATGATGTGATCCGATTAATCAAATGACAACTCATGTCTATGGTTAGGAAACTTAACCATCTTTGATTAACGAGCTAGTCAAGTAGAGGCATACTAGTGAAACTATGTTTGTCTATGTATTCACACATGTATTATGTTTCCGGTTAATACAATTCTAGCATGAATAATAAACATTTATCATGAAATAAGGAAATAAATAATAACTTTATTATTGCCTCTAGGGCATATTTCCTTCAGTGGGCGCCTCAGAGACCCCCTGACCTCCTACCTTGGCCTATAAATTCAAAAATATTTCCAAAACCCTAGAAGCATCCACGAAAACACTTTTCCAGCGCTGCAAGTCTATGATCTCATGAGATCCCATCTGGAGGCCTTTTCTCGTACCCTGCCGGAGGGGGATTCGATCATGGAGGGCATCTACATCAACTCTATTGCCCTTCCGATGAAGCATGAGTAGTTTACCTCAGACCTACGGGTCCATAGCTAGTAGCTCGATGGCTTATTCTCTCTCTTTCATCTTCAATACAAAGTTCTCCTCCATGTTCTTGGAGATCTATCCGATGTAATATTCTTTTGCGGTATGTTTGTCGAGATCCGACAAATTGTGGATTTATGATCAGATTATCTATTAATATTATTTGAATCTTCTTTGGATTATTATATGCATGATTTGATATCATTGTATTTCTCTTTGAATTATTGGTTTGGTTTGCCCAACTAGATTGGTTCTTATTGCAATGGGAGAGGTGACTAGTTTTGGGTTCAATCTTGTGGAGTCCTCACCGAGTGACATAGTAGGGGTAGCGAGGCATGTATTGTATTGTTGCCATTAAAGGTAAAAATATGGGGTGAAAGCACAAGTGCTCCCTGGGTGATTTTGGTAATTCATGACAACATATCTCTTGTTGGACTAATACTTCTACCTAGTGCATTTCAGAAAAGTTCAACATTGGAGTGGCATTGGACATGGACAAGAAGATGTGGAACCCCTTCAAGATGCCAAGGACAAATATTGGCAAAACCTCAAAGACTCTACATTTTTTATTTTAGTGATCCAAGATCACATTGAGTCCATAGGAAAGCCAATACTATTAAAAGGGGATGAGGTGTTGCTTAAAGGCTTGCTTGCTCAAAGTGCTTAGTGATATGCTCCAAAACCCTCAGCCACTTTCTCACATCCACATATGTCCTAAACCTAAATGTCAAACTCGGCCTCACCGACTTTGTCTATCCGGCACCACCGAGTTTCATCTTATTCAGCCACTGCCAAACCCTAGTCACTTCGGTCTCACCGATGGGATCTCGGTCTCACTGAGATGGGCTTGCAAACTCTTTGTGATCTATTGCAACATTTTCGGTCTAACCGAGTTTGTTTAGTCGGTCCCACCGAGTTCGCTTGACCAATCCTCTATTTACTTATTACCAAAATCGGTCTCATCGAGTTTGCGTAATCGGTCAAACCGAGTTGAGGTTTTACCCTAACCCATGCACACCGGTCCCACCGAGATGGCTATATCAGTCCCACCGAAAACTCTAACGTTCATATTTTGACCTAAATTGGTCTGACCAAGTTTGCTGATTCGGTCCCACTGAGTTTGAGAATTTGTGTGTAACGGCTAGATTTTGTGTGGAGGCTATATATAACCCTCCACCCCACTCTTCATTCGTGGAGAGAGCCATCAGAAAGTACCTACACTTCCACTACTCATTTTCTGAGAGAGAACCACCTACTCATGTGTTGAGACCAAGATATTCCAATCCTACCATATGAATCTTGATCTCTAGCCTTCCTCGAGTTTGTTGCCACTCAAATCATCTTTCCACCGTAGCCAAATTTGTGTGAGAGAGTTGAGTGTTGGGGAGACTATCATTTGAAGCACAAGAGCAAGGAGTTCATCAACAACACACCATCTATTACCTTTTGGAAAGTGGTGTCTCCTAGATTGGTTAGGTGTCACTTGGGAGCCTCCGTCAAGATTGTGGAGTTGAACCAAGGAGTTTGTAAGGGCAAGGAGATCGCCTACTTCATGAAGATCTACCCTAGTGAGGAAAGTCCTTCGTGGGCGATGGCCATGATGGGATAGACAAGGTTGCTTCTTCGTGGACCCTTCGTGGGTGGAGCCCTCCGTGGACTCGCGCAGCCATTACCCTTTGTGGGTTGAAGTCTCCATCGACGTGGATGTACGATAGCACCACCTATCGGAACCACGCCAAAAATATCCGTGTCTCCAATTGCGTTTGCACACTCCAATCCCATCCCTTTACTTTCTTGCAAGTTGCATATTCTTTACTTTCCGCTGCTCATATACTCTTTGCATGGTTGCTTGAATTGTATTGTGTATGCTTGAAATTGTGCTAATCTACCACCTCAACTTGAAAAACTTAAAAACTGCCAACTTTATTTGTTGAGGGTCTAATCACCCCCCTCTAGACACCTCTTCTCGATCCTTCCAATTGGTATCATAGATTTGGTCTCCATTGCTTTGGTTTAATCACCATTGGAGGAAGATGGACGAGTCTACGTTGGGGAGTCTTAGACATAGAGTGCCTATGCTTGATGGAGAGTTCTTTAGTGAGTGGAAAAATGAGATGCTTGGAATTTCTCATGAATATCAATTGAACAAGTACATTACTACTCCTTGTGAACCCCTTACTGATCCCTTGCATCCTACCCATGATGAGTCTCTTGACATGATTCGCAATCTTATAACTATCAATCTTATCATTAGAGGATTGCCAAGAAATTTGATTGTTCACTTGCCTACTCTTGATTGTGCTTATACTATATGGAGATCTCTTGAGGAACGATTTCCTGACTATTCGTTGAAAAACTTAGATGAGATTCTTCACAAGTCTATTGCTTTGAATAAGATGAATCTCAATGATCCTAATTTTGGAGATTGTTTATATGAGGTTACCAATCTTATGTGTGCCAAAGGAGATGTTGGAATCATTAGCAATATTATTTCCAAAGCTATTAGAATTCATAGAGATGAACATTGTCAAAGTTCTACATTTAATGAATCACTCTCTCTAGAAAATGATCATTTTCAAGATGATGTTGAACATGGATACTATGATGAGGATGATGATAATGACTTTGATCTTGAAGAGTCTATGAGACACTTTGGTCTTATGGCTAATCTTCGCGGCTACATGGCTGGAGGAAAGGAATGGGTCCTTGATAGTGGATGTACCGATCACATGACCGGAGATAAAGATATGTTTTGTGAGCTTGCTGAAAACGACGGCCCTCGAAAGTATGTCACTTTCGGTGATAACTCAAAGGGTAAGCTAGTTGGCCTCGGTAAGGTGGCCATCTCACATGACAGCTCCATACAAAATGTTATGCTCGTTGAATCTCTTGGCTATAATCTACTTTATGTATCTAGACTAGCCGACTTTGGTTTCAATGTCTTATTTACTAAAGTAGATTGCCAACTATTTCAAAGAGATAATCATAAAATGGTCTTTACCGGCATAGGTAGAGGTGATCTATACATTGTTGACTTCACTAAAAAGGCTCAACCTAGAACTTGCTTAATTGCTAAATCTTCCGAAGGATGGTTGTGGCATAGACGGTTAGGTCATGTGGGCATGCGAAACGTTGACAAGCTTATTAAAGGTGATCATATCCTTGGTGTTAAAGATGTCATATTTGACAAGGATAGACTTTGCAGCGCTTGCCAACCAGGAAAATAGGTTGGAGGAAGCCACCCCGTGAAGAACATCATGACCACGAGAAGACCGCTCGAGCTACTTCACATGGATCTTTTCGGTCCCAACGCCTACAAGTCTCGGTGGTAACTCGTTTGGACTAGTCATCGTTGATGATTTTTCAAGATTTACGTGGGTGTTCTTTCTCGACGATAAATCGCAGGTTCAAAAGATCTTCAAAAACTTTGCTAGGAAGGCCTAAAACCAATTTTAAGTGAAGATCAAGAAGGTTCGTAGCGACAACGGAACGGAGTTCAAGAACGCCAATGTGGACACCTTTCTTGATGAAGAAGGGATCTCACATGAGTTCTCGGCTACGTACACACCTCAACAAAATGGAGTTGTTGAGAGGAAGAACCGGACGCTCATCGAAATGGCAAGAATGATGCTTGATGAGTACAAGATGCCAAAACACTTTTGGGCAGAAGCGGTTGAGACAGCTTGTCATGCAACGAATTTCCTATATCTTCACAAGCTACTCGGCAAGACGGCATACGAGCTCCTCACCGGTAACAAACCCCAAGTTGGATACTTTCGGGTATTCGGCTCAAGGTGTTACATTCTTGACAAGCATCCTCGTTCGAAATTTTCTCCTAAGTCTCATGAAGGTTTCCTACTTGATTATGGCTCAAACTCTCACACTTACCGTCTCTACAACAATTTCACACAAAAGGTTGAAGAGACGGTAGATGTGAAGTTTGATGAATCTAACGGCTCACAAGTAGAGCAATTGCCAATTGATGTAGGTGACAAAGATCCTTCAGAAGCAATCCAAGACTTGTCTATCGGCAAGATTCGCCCAAAGGAGGTGAAGGAGAGTACCTCATCTGTCCAAGTGGAAGCCTCAACCTCACACCAAGGTGAACCACGAGTTGACTTGGAGGCATCCACAAGTGGGACACGTCAAGACGATGAGAACGAGGGTGTACAACAAGATGAACCTCGACGACCTCCTTCTCCACCTCCACGGGAGAACGACCACGCCAACACCAACGAAGAAAGACAAGAAGAAGAACAAGACTATGAAGAGGATGTTCCACCCCGACCCAAACAAAAGCTATCACGAGTTCGAGCAAGAGTCTCAAGAGATCATCCTGTCGAACAAATCTTTGATGACATTCAAACCGGGAGAATTACTCGCTCTAAAACTTGTTTGGCTAACTTTTGTGAACATTACTCATTCATTTCTAGCGTTGAACCTATGAAGGTTGAAGAAGCATTGGAAGATCCAGACTGGATAAATGCCATGCACAAAGAGCTACACAACTATGAGAGGAACCAACTATGGACGTTGGTTGAGAAGCCCGATGAGAAGCACAATGTCATTGGAACCAAATGGGTATTTAGGAACAAGCAAGATGAAGATGGACAAGTTGTACGCAACAAGGCTTGTCTCGTTGCTCAAGGCTACACTCAAGTTGAAGGTATGGACTATGGTGAGACTTATGGACCCGTTGCTAGACTTGAGTCCATTCGCATCTTACTTGCTTATGCCAATCATCATGACATTACCTTATATCAAATGGACATCAAAAGTGATTTTCTTAATGGTAAAATTGACGAGCAAGTTTATGTTAAAAAACCTCCCGGCTTTGTTAATCCTAAGAAACCCAACCATGTTTACAAACTTCACAAAGCTCTTTATGGTCTTAAGCAAGCTTCTAGAGCTTGGTATAAATGCTTGACTAAGTTTCTTCTTGATAAAGGGTTTGAAATTGGTAAAATTGATTCTACACTCTTTACCAAAAGGGTTAATGGAGAATTATTTGTGTGCCAAATTTATGTTGATGATATCATATTTGGATCAAATAACCCTCATTTTAGTGAGAAGTTTGGGAAGCTTATGTCAGAGAAGTTTGAGATGTCTATGATGAGTGAACTTAAGTTCTTTCTTGGTTTGCAAATCAAGCAAACTAAGGAGGGAACCTTTATCTCTCAAACTAAGTATACCAAGGACTTATTGAAGAAGTTCAACATGCAAGAATGCAGAGGTTGAATACCCCCATGCCTACTAGTGGACATCTTGACTTGACAAAGGATGGCGAACCGGTTGACCAAAAGGTTTACCGCTCTATGATTGGTTCATTGTTATATCTATGTGCCTACCATCCTGATATCATGCTAAGTGTGTGCATGTGTGCACGATATCAAGCATCCCCCAAAGAGTGTCACATTAAGGCTGTGAAAAGGATAGTGAGATACTTAATACATACACCAAATTTTGGCATTTGGTATCCTAAGAGGTATTATTTTGATCTTGTTGGCTACTCCTACTCGGACTATGCCGGTGACAAGGTTGATAGAAAGTCCACTTCAGGTACTTGTCAATTTCTTGGTAGATCTCTTGTGTCTTGGTCCTCCAAGAAACAAAACTCAGTATCCTTATCCACTACCGAAGCGGAATACATTGCCGCTGGTTCATGTTGTGCTCAATTTACTTTGGATGACCCAAACTCTTAAAGATTATGGGATATATGTGAAACATGTTCCATTACTTTGCGACAATGAGAGTGCTATTAAGATTGCTCATAATCCCGTGCAACATTCTCGAACTAAGCATATTGAAGTTCGTCATCATTTCATTCGAGATCATGTTGCTAAGGGAGATACCAAACTTAAGCATGTTTGTATCGACAAGCAGTTGGTGGATATATTCACTAAACCACTAGGTGAAAAAGTGTTTTAAAGGTTGAGAGCTGAATTGAACATCATTGATGCCTCAAATTTGGAGTAGAAACTCCATGTGGATGCATGCAAGGCATGAGCCTTACTATGACTAACCCTTGACCATTCTCTTATGACGATGATCATATGCCTTGGATACTCTTGTACTCTTGAATGCTATCTAACCCTTGTAGGTACTTGGATAAGCCCAAATCTATGAGATTGCAACTCAATCGCATTTTAAGCAATCTCTACATCTCCAAGTCTCTACAAAATGGTGGATGAAGACAAGGAAGTACGAATTCAATATATCCTTTGACAAATTCCTTATGTCAAATTTCAATTGATATCAAATTTTATGATTGTCACTTTTGATACACAAGTGCTCTTCCTTGCAAGACTAACCCATGTAGGAAGATGAACTTCAACTACAAGTGGTGCTCCCAACTCTTCATGATCAACATCAACTTGATCACCCTACACAAGTTCAACTACATGACCAAGTTCTTCACCACCACCCATGGTATGTCATTCCATCTCAGAGAAGCTTAACCCCAAGACATGGGTCAAAGCAACTCAACGAGATGAGAATACATCAAAATGCTTAAACGAAAAATGGCAACCCCATTTTGAGCTTAAACGATGAGTATGACCTATGATCAAGTGTCTTCACTTGACTCCTAAGTCAATATACTCTAACATAGGTGACTTTGTCGCCGACCAATTCTAGATGAAGTTCTCTATTGTTCCTTTGTGCTCTTGCATTTGTCTCATGCATGATAGTTCCCCTTTAAAAAAACTTCATCTAGATTTCTCTTCTTTTCTTTTCTCTGTTATTTTCCTCATTTCACTGCATCCAATTCATTGCAAATCATTCAGTTAATTCCTTGCATATCCTTGTGAGATCTTATTTCCCTAGTGAGCTGAGGTGACAAGAAGTTACTCTCCATGTTGAACTCGTTCTCATCGGATAGATTACTTCGGCTGAACCAAATAAACTCGGTGCCACCGATTGCAACCACTCAGTGCTACCGATTTCAGTCCTGAGACAAAATCTGTGTCACTTGCATTCTATCTATTTGTCCTAGCTCCACTCTTTGTAACTTGTCCTCTACCAGCATCAATATTACATGTGGCTTTGTAATGTGACTCCAGGACCAAACCTACTTGACTCATTCTCCAGAAGTCCCTTCTTGGAAATTGATGTCAAAGGGGGAGATGGATCACATCAAAGCTTATCACATAAGAGAGAATGCACTCGTAAAAGCTTCTCCTGATGCTCTTATTCTTAAGAGGAAATTTGTCTCATGTCTTCAAGAGAGGAAAGACATAATAGTATATGCTATGACTTTATCTTGCTTTGGTTATTTTCTTGTTTGCTCTGATTTTGTTCTACCCTATCTACTCCCATTATCCCATGTCAGATTCAGGGGAAGAAAGACATCTTAGGGAAGAAAATCTTTGGAATTCATTGCATATCTTTATTCATGGGGACATGTCAATATCCAAATAGAGTACCTAGTACTCACACTCTACATGTCATCCCAGTCTTGGTATTCTTGTGCTCTTAAGTTCTTGCTCTGTATAGTAGATGTTCTTGTGTTATCTAACCTTGTTTACCCAGGTACATCTTCTTCAAGCTATCTCAAGACCACAAGGTAAGTATATGCATCACACTCATGTGCATGAAGATCTCTTGCCGTGGTACATATTGTTTGCAAGAGAGACTCATGAACGTGAAGGTATATTTCCAGTATCTATATCATTTGCTCTGATGCATATAGCCAAGACACATGTAACTCATTGCTTGCTCTCACATGTTTATGCATTCTCATACTCTTATGATCTATCATCACTTGATTGCATACATGTAGGGGGACACAATGCATGTTGCATGTCCTTCCAAAGCTTTACTTGCTATTTCCTTATATCTTCATCTAAAGCTTTGATGTATGTTGTCATCAATTACCAAAAAGCGGGAGATTGAAAGCACAAGTGCTCCCTGGGTGATTTTGGTAATTCATGACAACAATCTCTTGTTGGACTAATACTTCTACCTAGTGCATTTCAGAAAAGTTCAACATTAGAGTGGCATGGACATGGACAAGAGGATGTGGAACCCCTTCAAGATGCTAAGGACAAATATTGGCAAAAGCTCAAGACTCTACATTTTCTATTTTAGTGATCCAAGATCACATTGAGTCCATAGGAAAGCCAATACTATTAAAAGGGGATGATGTGTTGCTTAATGGCTTGCTTGCTCAAAGTGCTTAGTGATATGCTCCAAAACCCTCAGCCACTTTCTCACATCCACATATGTCCTAAACCTAAATGTCAAACTCGGCCCCACCGACTTTGTCTATCCGGCGCCACCGAGTTTCATCTTATTCAGCCACTGCCAAACCCTAGTCACTTCGGTCTCACCGATGGGATCTCGGTCTCACCGAGATGGGCTTGCAAACTCTCTATGATCTATTGCAACATATTTGGTCTAACCGAGTTTGTTCAGTCGCTCCCACCGAGTTCGCTTGACCAATCCTCGGTTTACTTATTACCAAAATCTGTCTCAGCGAGTTTGCGTAATCGGTCAAACCGAGTTGAGGTTTTACCCTAACCCATGCACATGGTCCCATCGGGATGGCTATATCGGTCCCACCGAAAACTCTAACGTTCATATTTTGACCTAAATCGGTCTGACCGAGTTTGCTGATTTAGTCCCACCAAGTTTGGGAATCTCTGTGTAACGGCTAGATTTTGTGTGGAGGCTATATATACCCCTCCACCCACTCTTCATTTATGGAGAGAGCCATCAGAATGTACCTACACTTCCACTACTCATTTTCTAAGAGAGAACCACCTACTCATGTGTTGAGAGCAAGATATTCCAATCCTACCATATGAATCTTGATCTCTAGCCTTCCCCAAGTTGCTTTCCACTTAGATCATCTTTCCACCATAGCCAAATCTGTGTGAGAGAGAGTTGAGTGTTGGGGAGACTATCATTTGAAGCAAAAGAGCAAGGAGTTCATCAACAACACACCATCTATTACCTTTCGGAGAGTGGTGTCTCCTAGATTGGTTAGGTGTCACTTGGGAGGCTTCGTCAAGATTGTGGAGTTGAACCAAGGAGTTTGTAAGGGCAAGGAGATCGCCTACTTCATGAAGATCTACCCTAGTGAGGCAAGTCCTTCGTGGGTGATGGCCATGATGGGATAGACAAGGTTGCTTCTTCGTGGACCCTTCGTGGGCGGAGCGCTCACTAAAAAAAAGACATATCCATGTCATTTTGGGCCGAATGAATTTTTTTTGTCATACTTATGACACTTCTATGACGATAATTGTGACAAAACTCGGTTCATCGTAGATGTGGTGGGCTCCTACTTCTATGACAAAAAATCATGATAGAAAATGGGCTTTTCGTCCTGGGCGGGCCGGATACGCAGCTGCATGACATTCTTTGGGCCGTCCATGGCAGAAAAAACCATGGTAGAAGCGAGGGCGAGGAAAATTTCGGGGAGTTCCTAGTTATGGTGGGTGGTCGGGGGACGAGCGATGCACGTTTCTCTCGTACCGTACGCGCGTGGGTGCGAGGCATTGGGCTCTAACTGAACCCGAGCGAGGCGTCGCCTAACTGAACCCGAGCGATTGCACTGCAGGCTACATGTTATTGAACCCTGAGCGATCGAGCGATTCCTTCGCTACTGCTGCTAACTGAAGCTGATCGATGTTGCCTCTGGATGAACAGTGAGCATTGCTGGGGAGTTTGGATGAACAGTGAGCATTGCAGCTGGGGGGTTTGGATGAAAAATGAGTGTTGCTAGGGGGATTTGGATGAACAGTTCCCGGTGGGGGTGGATGAACAGGACCCTGTG
Source organism: Triticum aestivum (assembly GCF_018294505.1). Taxonomy (NCBI): domain Eukaryota; kingdom Viridiplantae; phylum Streptophyta; class Magnoliopsida; order Poales; family Poaceae; genus Triticum; species Triticum aestivum. The sequence goes on from NC_057807.1 coordinate 376,297,525, forward strand.
GTTGCCTCTAGATGAATAGGACCCCGACCGATCGAGCCGGTTGGGGCTGGATGAACAGGACCCCGTGGAGGGCTGGATGAACAGGACGACCCCATGGAGGGCTGGATGAACAGGATGACCCCGTGGAGGGCTGGTTGAATAGTAGCCGGTGGAGGGCTGGATGAACAGTAGCCCATGGAGGGCTGGATGAACAGTAGCCCGTGGAGAGGGCTGGTTGAACAGTAGCTGGTGGAGTAGCGCGCGGTGGAGGGTGGATGAACAGTCGCAGGTGGAGGCTGGAGGAGGTTGACGGTGGATGAACAATAGCCCGTGGAGGCTGGAGGAGGTTGACTGTGGAGATGAACAGTATTCCATGGAGTCCTGTTTTGCGGTATGCCACACCGCTCCCGATGAACAGGACCCCCGTTTCGATCATAGCGCTCCAACACAAGTCCATTTCCTCCATTTTGCGGTACGCCACACCCCTCCCGATCAATGGGACACCGTTTCGACCGTAGGAGGTCCAACAGAAGTCCGTTTCCTCCATTGCGGTACGCCAAACCCCTCCCGATGAACAGGATCCCGTTTCGAACGAGGCCGGTCGAACACAAGGCCGTTTCCTCCGTTCTGCGGTACGCCGGGCTTTGTTTCCATCGGCTGTTCCATCCAAGCTGGTTGGCTCCCACACGTTGCATTGCCTCCCGATGAACACAACGCATTCCGTTGCCTCCCCATGAACACGACGACGATGTAGTTTTTCCGTTCCGACCCAGCCATGTACACGAGCCCTGGTCGTACGTATGCGCGAGTAGGCGTTCGAGACCCCGCCCATATGTACGTACGTGGCCGTATTTTCTTTCTTGCACACTGGCCGCTGTACGTAGGTGTACATGCTACGTGTGCACCTCTACTACGACACGTGCGCGTCTCTACATCGACCAGTATGTATGTACACGTTCGCGACCAAAATGACAACACTACGTACACTTCGACCAGGTGGGTCCCGGCTGTCAGGCACTTCCTTGCGTGCGAAGATGTAGCTGGTGGGTCCTAGCAGTCAGGGGGGCGAATCTTTTTTTTGCCCAGACGCACTTCCTTGTGTGTGAAGATGTAGCTGGTGGGTCCCAGCAGTCGGGGGGGGGGAATCGTTTTGTTGCCCGGATGCACTTCCTTGCGTGCAAAGATGTAGCTGGTGGGTCCCAGCAGTCAGGGGGGAAACATTTTTTCATGAAATACGGTGGCCCCTCCGGTGGGTCCCCGCTGTCAGGTGGAGGAATAATTATTTTGCGTGTAATAAGGAGGCACTTCCTTGCGGCTGTCGTGGACCCAGCTATCAGCCTCTCAACGTACAATACTCTTCCGATGGAAGTCGGTCGTTGACCATGTTGACCACGCCGCGCCGAGAGCACCAGTGCGATGGACGACGGCGAGGCCTAGGAAGGGGACGACGCGGAGCCGGGGAAGACGCGGCAGTGGAAGCCCGCGCAGAGAGGAGTACGAGGGTTCACTGGTTCGGCTGCGGTGTGAGGCTGCCGTCGCAAAAGAATAACAGGGGGTGTGGGTGAGTAGAGGGATGGCCTGGCCAGCGGTGGGAGTAGTAGGGGGCGGTGATGCCTCCGCGGAAGCACAGCCGGCCACGGGAGGCAGGAGCAAGCGGCACGACCGGCGCTGCTTTGGGCGGCTGGAGCAAGAAGACCAGAGGTTGAAGAAGCACGACGGCCGTTGGATGGACATCGTTCCGGCACTGCAGCTAGAATCGTTTATATTGACTAAGTTGACAAAGCCCTTGGTAAGCATCAACTTAGTAGGCCCACAAGTCAGCTTCCGAAATGGTGCGCCCCAGATGTCAGGGGGAGGAATCATTTTTTGGGCGGGTGAAGCTTGAATATCCGAGATTGAAGAAAAAGCACGTCATTCGTTGGATGGACATCCAACGTCCACTGCTGCTAGAACCGTGTGTTGACTATAAGTTGACAAAGCTTTACATATGCGTCAACTCTTTTTTTAGGGGACACGTCAACTTAGTAAGGCCACAAGTGTGTGGCAGAGAACTTATAGCCCATTTGAGATTTGTAAGAATGTGCAGCCCATTTTTGAGTTCTAATGAAATTTACTACAGCCCATTTACAGTTTGTTAAAAGTACAACCCATTTCAACCAACCGTTCAAAACAGAATTCAATAAAATTTCCCACATTTTGATGGGATCCGAAATATTTTTATCCCGAAATTTCTAGTCAGATTAAATACAATTTCAATATAAATTTATATTACGTAAAAATCTAATGAAACACTAGCACGCAATAATTAATGGAATTAAAATTTTCAATATCCAAAAAATAATATTTTAATAGTAATTACATGTTTGGTGCATTTTTTATAGTTACTACCCAGTTTTTATAATTACATCCCATTTATTATTTCTTAAAGCCCATTTTCTTGTTAAGCCTAATGCATCCCTCCTAGAAAAAATTTGCAGCCCAGCGGGACGGAGAATAACAACTTGACCTTGCCTGGGCATTCCTAAAAAAAGTATAGCTGAGCTAGACATTTTCGGCTTGAAAAAAATTAATATCTGGGCTGGATATCTGGCCTGGGCTAGACGGGCCACAGCCCGCCTAGTTAATACCTGCAACGATGTTTTCGTTGTCGTTCAGAGGAGAAAAATTAATATCTGGGCTAAACATCGCTCAAGAAAAACTCTGTAGTGCTCACACCTCAAAAATACAAATACTGCTCGAGCTGTTTGGTCCCAGCTGTCGGCCGCTCCTTGTGAAATTCTCTCGTTTATTGACTACATAGGTTGCCAATGGTGTGGGACCATGATGTCAGGAAATCAGGAGGAAGCAAAAAAATTATGGTTTTATATAATAAGGAGGCACTTGCGTACGTGCGGCTATGGCCCTGGTGGGTCCCCACTGTCATCCTCTCCAAGTAAAGTCATCTCCTCATCCTCATGTCCGTTGACCATATTGACAACGCGAGACGGCGGCGCCACAACGAGCGCAACAACTCGAAAGACGACGGAGAGGGCCTCGCGGGCCATATTGATGGTCTGATACAATGCCCGCTGCTCATTCGGGAAGCCAGGATCATAGGGCCACATGTACGCAATGACCTTGTCGTTCGTTTGTTCACCGGTGCTCGTTGAGGAGACGGAGGTTGCAGCATGGGTCCTCCTGCGCTGGTAGCTCTTCCGCCATTAGGGCGTCGAAGTGTGGCCGCACCTGCTCTATAGTGAACACGACATGAACCGGCTTGGACAGTGGCGCTGACTCCTGGTCGGAAGCTACGTCCATCGTCTGATTGTCGTTGTTCAGCTCGGCGAGCTCGCTGGCGAGCCAGCATGTCCAGCTGCTGGACCGACCCGCTGCCAAGCACGAGTCTGATTGCCCTGGCCCACCAAGACCGCCTCCCTCGCCCGCGCGCGCTTTGCGCCCAAAATGGTCAGCACCGCCCGCCCCGCTTCCCGGTGCAGGCGATTGCTCCGCCTTCAAACGACACAAGTGTCATCCGTCCGTCTGTCTCTTGCCCACATGAGTGATACGCGGTTGCCGAGGCGGCTACTCTGGCGCTACACGTCCGTCCCTCTACCGCCCACCATTGCTATATAAACTGCTGCGCCGGTGATACGTCTCCAACATATCTATAATTTTTGATTGTTCCATGCTATTATATTATCAACCTTGGACGTTTTATATGCATTTATATGCTATTTTATATGATTTTTGGGACTAACCTATTAACCTAGAGCCCAGTGCAAGTCTTTGTTTTTTCCTTGTTTTTGAGTTTTACAGAAAAGGAATACCAAACGGAGTCCAATTGACGTGCCAATTTTTGATTATTTTGTATGGACCAAAAGAGGCTCCCAGAGTAAAAGAGTTGGGCCAGAAGAGTCCCAGGCTGCCCACGAGGGTGGGGGCGCGCCCACCCCTGGGCGCGCCCCTATCTCGTGGACGGCTCGGAGACCCCCCTGACGTGAGACCTACGCCAAAAATTCCTATAAATACAGAAACCTCCAGAAAATAACCTAGATCGGGAGTTCCGCCGCCGCAAGCCTCTGTAGCCACCAAAAACCAATCGGGACCTTGTTCTGGCACCCTGCCGGAGGGGGATCTCTCACCGATGGCCATCTTCATCATCCCGGCACTCTCCAGGACAAGGAGGGAGTAGTTCACCCTCGGGGCTGAGGGTATGTACCAGTAGCTATGTGTTTGATCTCTCCTCTCTCTCTCTCTCTCTCTCTCTCTCTCGTGTTCTTGATTTGGCACAATCTTGATGTATCGCGAGCTTTGCTATTATAGTTGGATCTTATGATGTTTCTCCCCCTCTACTCTCTTGTAATGGATTGAGTTTTCCCTTTCAAGTTATCTTATCGAATTGAGTCTTTAAGGATTTGAGAACACTTGATGTATGTCTTGCATGTGCTTATCTGTGGTGACAATGGGATATCACGTGATCTACTTGATGTATGTTTTGGTGATCAACTTGCGGGTTCAGTGACCTTGTGTACTTATGCATAGGGGTTGGCACACGTTTTCGTCTTGACTCTTTGGTAGAAACTTTGGGGCACTCTTTGAAGTACTTTGTGTTGGTTGAATAGATGGATCTGAGATTGTGTGATGCATATCGTATAATCATGCCCACGGATACTTGAGGTGACTTTGGAGTATCTAGGTGACATTAGGGTTTTGGTTGATTTGTGTCTTAAGGTGTTATTCTAGTACGAACTCTATGATAGATCGAACGGAAAGAATAGCTTCGTGTTATTTTACTACGGACTCTTGAATAGATCGATTAGAAAGGATAACTTTGAGGTGGTTTCGTACCCTACAATAATCTCTTCGTTTGCTCTCCGCTATTAGTGACTTTGGAGTGACTCTTTGTTGCATGTTGAGGGATAGTTATATGATCCAGTTATGTTATTATTGTTGAGAGAACTTGCACTAGTGAAAGTATGAACCCTAGGCCTTGTTTCCTAGCATTGCAATACCGTTTATGCTCAATTTTACCACTTGTTACCTTGCTGTTTTTATATTTTCAGATTACAAATACTCATATCTACCATCCATATTGCACTTGTATCACCATCTCTTCGCCGAACTAGTGCACCTATACAATTTACCGTTGTATTGGGTGTGTTGGAGACACAAGAGACTCTTTGTTATTTGGTTGCAGGGTTATTTGAGAGAGACCAACTTCATCCTACGCCTCCCACGGATTGATAAACGTTAGGTCATCCACTTTAGGGAAAGCTACTATCCTACAAACCTCTGCACTTGGAGGCCAGACAACGTCTACAAGAAGAAGGTTGCGTAGTAGACATCAAGCTCTTTTCTGGCGCCATTGCTGGGGAGGTGAGTGCTTGAAGGTATATCTTTAGATCTTGCAATCGAATCTTTTTGTTTCTTGTTTTATCACTAGTTTAGTCTATAAAAGAAAACTACAAAAAATTTGGAATTGAGTTTGCCTCATACGCTTCATCTTTTTAATATCTTTCGTGAGAATGATGGAAAGGAAAATTGTGCTCAAGTGCTAGAAGAAGAAGTCTATAAAATGTTTGGCACTAAATCTTTGAATGAGGAGCATGATTGCAATGTTGTTAGTATGAACTCTTTGAATATCCATGGTACTAATGATGATTGCACTAGTCATGATGAAAATGTCTCTTATAAGCATGTCAATTTATGTGGAGTGCATAGAGTTTGCAAGTACACACCAAATAGGGAAGATAGATTTTGCAAGAGGCATAAGTATTTAGAAACTAAATGGTTGCAAGAAAGGCTATATGCTTGTGCTGAAAATTTAAAATTTCTTTGCCATCCTTATGAACTTTGCAATGAACGTGATCATTTAAATCCCCAATGCAAATTGTTTCATGATCGTATCATGTCAAAAAATTGTGATGACTTGATTTCCCTTGCACATCATAATGAACTTAGTTTGCTTTTGGGTTATGAAGAAATAAAACGTATAACTAAATATATGCCATAATTTGTCCTTGATAAAGTTCTTGATTTTGATACAGAAGAAATTTTTATGTATTGTGTGGTGAATTGCATTGGAAACCCTTATGTTGCCAATTACATAAAGAAAAGAAAGCAGATAGAATATGAAGAGAATACTAATGAAAGGGAAGAGACTTCCCAATATCCTCCTATTATTCCTTATGATGAATCAAGTAACAAGGAGGAGCTTTCTATTCAACCAATCTCATTAATAAGGACCTCAAAAAAGAGGGTTAAACCCACACATGATGTGAAGAAGAAAAAGAAAAGATGGAGAATCAAGGGTAGAAAGGTATCCCTCCCAAATGATGTTGCTCCTATTACTCATTGCGATGATGATAATTTCTATACTATTGGTGCTATCCATACTATTAATGATGAGAGTGATTATGCTTATGATAGGAAAAGGCCCAAGCTTGGGGATGCTATGCTTGATGAGAATGACATATTTGAGAATATATTTGCTGCAATTAATGTTTGTCCCAAGCTTGGGGATGCTATGTTTAATGAAGATGATATTTTTAGCCTCCCAAGTTTTGATGTGCAAATTTATTATGATGATAGCATGCCTCCTATTTATGATGGTTATATTGATGAAAGTGGGTTTGGAAGAGTGTCAACTTTAGGAAGTAATGATCCCACTATTTTGGAGGGTGTTGAATCTTATAATATTAATGAAAGTGGATTTGGAGAGGTCATGACTTTATTTAGTGATGAATCCACTATTTTGGAAGAGGTTTCAATTGATTATGATGAGAACGAAGGTTCTACTTATGATGACTATTGTGATGAAACTTATGCTATAAAAGTAGTGATGATTATATTTATAAAACTTGTCATGATTATGATTACCCTTTTTCTGAACATTACTCTTTTAATATGGAAACAATTTATAGTATTCGAGTTTCTTATGATACTCCCACTATTCCGAATGAGAAGAATTTTGCTTGTGTGGACAGTCATAAAAATTCTATGATTGTAGATCATGAAAAGAATGCTTTATGTGATGGTTATATTGTTGAATTCGTTCATTATGCTACTGAAAATTATTATGAGGGAGGAACATATGCTTGTAGGAATTGCAATAATATCAAGTTTCCTCTCTATGTGCTTAAAATCTTGAAGTTATGCTTGTTTTGCCTTCATATGCTAGTTGATTATTGTTTCCATAAGTTGTTTGCTCACACAATACCTATGCATGAGAAGTGGGTTAGACTTAAATGTGCTAGTCATATTGTTCATGATGCTCTCTTTATGTTTCAATTCTTATCTTTTGTGTGAGCATCATTGAAATCATCATGCCTAGCTAGGGGCGTTAAACATTAGCGCTTGTTGGGAGACAACCCAATATTTACCTTTACTGTTTTTGTGTGTTCACATGATTATGCTACTGTATTAATCATGTTTTATAGCTTTTGTTTCAATAAAGTGCCAAGTAAGACCTTTAGGATAGCTTACGGTGATAGTTGTGTTGATCCTGCTGAAAATCAGAAACTTTAGCACCCAGCAAATTAGTTTTTATAATTCACAGAAAAGTGATTTTTATCTGATTATTTATGCTATGGATTGGTACAAAAATTTCTAAGATTTTCCTAATTTGGTAGAATTTGTGGAGTTACAGAAGTATTCAAGAGTTACAGATTACTACAGACTGTTCTGCTTTTGACAGATTCTGTTTTCTATGTGTTGTTTGCTTATTTTGATGAATCTATCAGTAGTATCGGAGGGTATGAACCATAGAGAAGTTGGAATACAGTATATATTACACCAATATGAATTTAGAATGAGTTCACAACATTACCTAAGTGGTGATTTATTTTCTTATACTAACGGAGCTTACGAGTTTTTTGTTGAGTTTTGTGTTGTGAAGTTTTCAAGTTTTGGGTAAAGATTCGATGGACTATGGAATAAGGAGTGGCAAGAGCCTAAGCTTGGGAATTCACAAGGCACCCCAAGGTAATATTCAAGGACAACCAAGAGCCTAAGCTTGGGGATGCCCCGGATGGCATCCCCTCTTTCATCTTCGTTCATTGGTAACTTTACTTGGAGCTATATTTTTATTCACCACATGATATGTGTTTTGCTTGGAGTGCCATTTTATTTTGTTAGTATTTGATTGCTGTTATTTATAATAATGTTTTGCATCTATATTTTCAATAAAAATGTCAAGGATAGCCTTTACCATGCTTATTTTGCAAGTATACATGTTGCTGCTTCAAAACAGAAAGTTTACCGTTGTTGCAAAAATTCCCTAGAAAATTAAGAAAATGATAAAATGTTGAAACTTTTTGCATATTGAGCTCTAATAAATATTCTACAGTGTGGTAGAATTTCATAATTTTTGGAGTTAGGGAAGTATGATGAATCTTGCATTCTTTACAGACTGTACTGTTTTGGCAAAGTGTTGTTATGTTTGCATTGTTTGCATATGTTTGCTTGTTTAATGATTCTATTTGAGGATAGGAGTATTAAATATGCAGAGACATTTAGTATGCAATGTTGAATAATAATTTTTGTGATTTGTTATAGTAGAAAATGGTAAGGTTTTTGCATTGGTTTATACTAACTTATCTCACGAGTTCTTGTTGAGTTTGGTGTGGATGAAGCTTTCAAGATTTAGGAAACCGAGATATAAAAGGAATTAAGGAGACACAAAAGCTCAAGCTTGGGGATTCCCAACGAACCCCAAGATAATATTTCAAGAAGTCTCAAACATCTAAGCTTGGGGATGCCCTGGTAGGCATCCCATATTTCTTCTTCAACAATTATCGGTTAGTATCGGTTGAACCTAAGTTTTTGCTTCTTCACATGATGTGTGCTATCCTTGAAATGTCATTTTTTTGCTTGCTGTTTGAATAAAATACCAAGATATGAAATTATTAAATGTTAGAGAGTCTTCACATAGTTGCACAATTATTTGACTACTCATTGATCTTCACTTATATCTTTTGGAGTAGTTTGTCTTTTGCTCTAGTGCTTCAGTTATACCTTTTTAGAGCATGGTGGTGGTTTTATTTTGTAGAAATTATTGATCTCTCATGCTTCACTTATATTATTTTGAGAGTCTTTTAGAACAGCATGTTAATTTTCTTTGGTTATAAAATTAGTCCTAATATGATGGGCATCCAAGTTGGGTAAAATAAAAAAATTCATATGGAGTGCATTAAACACTATGATAAATTTGATACTTGATAATTGTTTTGAGATATAAAGGTGGTAATGTTAGAGTCATGCTAGTTGGGTAATTATGAAATTGAAAACTACTTGTGTTAAAGTTGGCAAGTCCCGTAGCATGCACGTATGGTGAACGTTGCATGACAAATTTGAAGCATGGGGTGTTCTTTGATTGCCTTCCTTATGAGTGGAGGTCAGGATCGCGCGATGGTTAACTCCTACCAACCCTTCCCCTAGGAGCATGCGTAGTAGTACTTTGCTTCGAGGACTAATAAACTTTTTCAATAAGTATATGAGTTCTTTATGACTAATGTGAGTCCATGAATTATACACACTCTTACCCTTCCGCAATTTGCTAGCCTCTACGGTACCGTGCATTGCCCTTTCTCACCTTGAGAGTTGGTGCAAACTTCGCTGGTGCATCCAAACTCTGTGATACAATACGCTCTATCACACATAAATCTCCTTATATCTTCCTCAAAACAGCCACCATACCTACCTATTATGGCATTTCCATAGCCATTCTGAGATATATTGCCATGCAACTTTCCACCATTCCATTTATTATGACACGCTCCATCATTGTCATATTGCTTTGCATGATCATGTAGTTGACATCGTATTTGTGGCAAAGCCACCTTTATATTTCTTTCATACATGTCACTCTTGATTCATTGCATATCCCAGTACACCACCGGAGGCATTCACATAGAGTAATATTTTGTCCTAAGTATTGAGTTGTAATTCTTGAGTTGTAAATAAATAGAAGTGTGATGATTTCCATTATTAGAGCATTGTCCCATGTTAGGAAAGGATGATGGAGACTATGATTCCCCCACAAGTCGGGATGAGACTCCGGACGAAATAAAAAAAAGAGAAAAAAGAGAAAAAAAGGCCAAAGAAGCCCAAATAAAAAAATGAGAGAAAAAGAGAGAAGGGACAATGTTACTATCCTTTTTCCACACTTGTGCTTCAAAATAGCACCATGATCTTCATGATAGAGAGTTTCTTATTTTGTCACTTTCATATACTAGTGGGAATTGTTCATTATAGAACTTGGCTTGTATATTCCAATGATGGGCTTCCTTAAAATGCCCACCCACTTAGTTTCTTTTTGATGAGCTTTCATACATTTATAGCTCTAGTGCATTCGTTGCATGGCAATCCCTACTCCTTGTATTGACATCAATTGATGGGCGGCATCTCCATAGCCCGTTGATTAGCCGCGTCAATGTGAGAATTTCTCCTTTTTTGTTTTCTCACATAATCCCTATCATCATACTCTACTCAACCCATAGTGCTATGTCCATGGCTTACGCTCATGTATTGCGTGAGGGTTGAAAAGGCTGAAGCGCGTTAAAAAGTATGAACCAATTCCTTGGCTGAAACCTGGGTTGTGCATAATGGGAGCATTTTGTGTGACGAAAATGAAGCATGGCCAAACTATATGATTTTGTAGGGATAAGCTTTCTTTGGCTACGTTATTTTGATAAGACATAAACTGCTTGGTTAGCATGCTTGAAGTATTACTATTTTTATGTCAATATTAAACTTTTATCTTGAATCTTTTGGATCTGAACATTCATGCCACAATAAGGAAAATTACATTGATAATTATGTTAGGTAGCATTCCACATCAAAAATTCTGTCTTTACCATTTACCTACCCGAGGATTGATATGTCCATTTTGCATCGTGCTTTTATATCGATATTTATTGCATTATGGGCTGTTATTACACGTTATGTCACAAGACTTATGGCTATTCTCTCTTATTTTATAAGGTTTATCACGAAGAGGGAGAATGCCGACAACTGGAATTCTGGCTGGAAAAGGAGCAAATATTGGAAACCTATTCTGCACAGCTCCAAAAGTCCTGAAACTCCATGGAAGTCATTTGTGGAATTAATAAGAATTATTGAGCGAAGAAAGTACCAGAGGGGGCCCACACCCTGGCAAGGAGGGTGGGGGCGCGCCCCCTGTCTCCTGGGCCCCCTGGTGGCCCTCCGGTGCCCATCTTCTGCTATATGAAGGCATTTACCCTAGAAAAAATCATAAGCAAGCTTACGGGACGAAACTCCGCCGCCACGAGGCGGAACCTTGGCGGAACCAATCTAGGGCTTCGGCCGAGCTGTTCTGCCGGGGAAACTTCCCTCCGGGAGGGGGAAATCATCACCATCGTAATCACCAACGATCCTCTCATCGGGAGGGAGTCAATCTCCACCAACATCTTCACCAGCACCATCTCCTCTCAAAACCCTAGTTCATCTCTTGTATCCAATCTTGTATCAAAACCACAAATTGGTACATGTGGGTTGCTAGTAGTGTTGATTACTCCTTGTAGTTGATGCTAATTGGTTTACTTGGTGGTAGATCATATGTTCAGATCCTTAATGCATATTAATACTCCTCTGATCATGAACATGAATATGCTTTGTGAGTAGTTACGTTTGTTCCTAAGGACATGGGTGAAGTCTTGCTATTAGTAGTCATGTGAATTTGGTATTCGTTCGATATTTTGATGAGATGTATGTTGTCTCTCCTCTAGTGGTGTTATGTGAACGTCGACTACATGAAACTTCACCATTATTTGGGCCTAGAGGAAGGCACTGGGAAGTAATAAGTAGATGATGGGTTGCTAGAGTGACAGAAGCTTAAACCCTAGTTTATGCGTTGCTTCGTAAGGGGCTGATTTGGATCCACTAGTTTCATGCAATGATTAGTGTTGGGAATATAACTATTGAGTATAAACCGCCCAGGAGGGGCCGGTTTATGCTCATCCGTATCAAAGCCCATGAAGACAAGGAGTATGACGCTTCACCATTGAAGCTTAGACGCCCAGAGCCCAAAGGTGGTTTAGAGCCCATAAGCGTAAACCGTTATGAGATGTGTAAACTTGTGTTGTAAGTCAAAAAAGGTAGAAACCGAGCCGGACACTTGTATGAGCCGGCCTCGGTGTTCTGTAAACCGCCGGGCGTCAACCTGTGTATATAAAGGGACGAACTAGCGGCAGTTCAGGGGCAAGAAACAACAACTCGAGAGATAGGTAGAGCGGATTCGCTCCTTGCTCATCGAGACCCCATCAATTCAACCACAATGGGATCGTAGTCTTTTACCTTCACCGCAAGGGGACAAACCAGTATAAACTCCCCGTGTCCTTTGTCCGGTTTAACCCCTTTAAGCTAATCTCGTTGCGATGGCTCCACGACTAAGTCCTCTCACTAGGACATCTGACGTGTTAATTCCACGACAGTTGGCGCCCACCATGGGGCTATCGCATGATGGTTTCAATTTATTGAAGGGAAACTTTGAAGGGCTCAAGGGATACACGGTTGGCCGGATGACCAATAGTCGTCGCGGCAAGCTCTACATCGACGGCGCAGGCTGGGGCCCCGAGGCCGGCTCAATTGAGTACGGGTACTGGGTCCCCTTTGGCGGAATTCACGTTTTCATCGGCAAGATCGGCGAACCGGGCCCTGAGCCAGACATCTCCACCGGCCTCGTCGAGACGGCTCAGCGTGCGAGTCCTGCCCGGGTTCAGCCTGCCATGAAGCATGCGTTCGTAGGATTCATCCATGGTGCAGAATCTGAACCGGTGTCCAATGGTGAGACTGCCATCTACTCAGATGGCGAGTCATCCACTGGCGAAACCGAGTCGCTGTACCAATTGCAAGATGGCCGGATCGAGGGCTATTCCGATGGCGACAGCATTCCGGACTCCTTTGAACCGCCAAACCGGGTTGCAATCTTCATGGCCGGTACGCAGCCCACATTACAATCTTCAACTGTAGCAGCAATGATTTCCGGATCAGCAGCCGGGGCAGGAGGCCCTGCGCGCCGTCCAGGTCAAGTTCGGTCCGGTTTATTGGACGCCTGGACGACATTGTTGACCACGGCAGTTACCTCGGAGACTCAGGATCAGCAGGACACGGAGGTAACAAGGCTGAAGGATCAGATAACTCGGGCCAAGGAGGACTTGACGGTTGAGGAAGCCAGGATGATTGAAGAACGGGCCGCTGTAGACGCCCAATCACAGCAGATCTAGGCGCAGAATTACCGGCTTATGTTGGATCAGAACGCGTCAAACGAAGTACTAAGGAGGAGGCACTGGTCTCGTCTGCCGCCGGTCTACGAAGGAATGAATCTCGTCAATACACTAGGAGCCGGGCCAAGTGATCCGGCAGCCGTGAACCGGACCGAGGCACCTAGGATAGTGCCGGTTTAGCCACGGGTGATGAACCCGCCTCGACGAACAGATAATCCGCCGCAATACATACCGACACCGCCGGGTCACTTCTCTAGCCCTTTGGATAACATGATTGCTGCGGCGTCTCGCTTGGCAGCTATTCCGATGGAGGACGAATCACTAGCAGCGGTTGAAACGCGACGGGCCAGGGATCTTCTTCAAACCGCTATGGTGCAGCAACAGTCTTATTCATATAGCCGAGACAGAATACATTCAACCCCTTGTCCGAGCAAGAGTTACAGTAGGCACATTGATGAACCGACTGTGTCAAGCAGACCGTGACGCCCCTCGAGGGCCTAATCCGGCGCGCGGTGGTATGAATGCTCAGGATGTGGTAAACAATGGCAGAGCACGACTAGAGGCAGAGTTAGCAGCGCAGTTGGCAGCACAGTATGCGAATCATCAACCCGCTCCGGTTCAACCGACAGCATCCATTGAACGGGGACTGGCTTTCAGCTCTTGGGGGGTGCCGTGTCTTACCCTAGCTCTGCGTAATGTGCGGTTACCCAAGGATTTCAAGGGCCCGCATAAGGTGCCTAATTATACCGCCGATTTACCCCCCGAGGCGTGGGTTGAGAGTTATGAGATGGCATTGGAGATGCTGGATGTGGATGAAGCGGCGTGTGCGAAGTACTTCACCATGATGTTAGACGGAATGGCTCGCACTTGGTTAAAAAGTCTGCCCGTTAACTCGATCAGTTCATGGGACGAGTTGAATGCCCGGTTTATAGCGAACTTCAAAGACACGTGCAACAACCCATGTCAATCGTGGATCTGTCTGCTTGTGTCCAAGGAGAAAAAGAATCAACAACTCATTGGGTGCGTCGGGTTTCAGAAATCCTGCATTCATCGGACCGCATCAATGCTGATTCGGCAATTATAACATTGGAGGGCAATTGCCGGTTTAAGTCACTGAAGATGAAATTGGGATGGCTCAAGCGTCACTGCAATGACATGGGAACGCTCATGGCAGCTTTGGTTAAGTATGCCGATTCTGATAATACCAAGGATCCTGAGTCTAACGATGAGAAGCCGGAGAAGGGAAAGAAGAATGTCGACACAAAAGGACAACATAACCAGACTGGCCATGGGAATAACGGTAAGCGCAAAGCAGAAAATAATTCTGATTTTGTGGCTAACACCAATGTTTAAGGTAATAATCAGCGCCGTAAGGGTAAACCGCCCCCACCTAGTGGAGGATCAGGCATGAATCTGGAGCATCTGTTGAACCAGCCCTGCCCAAAGCACGGGACGCAAGATAAACCGGCTATGCACCTATGGAAGGATTGCTTCATTATGCGAGAGTTCAAAAATTCAGATATCTTCCGGTATGATCATGGATCGTCTGGCGGTTCAGGACCCGGGTTTCACGGGCCAGGTTATGGTGGAGGTAATTCCGGTTCAGGTTTTCAAGGCAACCAAGGTGGACAGGGCAATCAGGGCAACCAAGGTGGTTATAATCAACAAGGGAATCAGCAACAACAGCAGTCGGGTTATCAGAGTAACCCGAAGCAGTTAAATGGTGGACAGTATCATGTCTTCACTACTAGCCTGTGCAAGCACGATCAGAAGCTCCATAAGAGGGCAGTGAACTCCGTTGAACCGGCGGTGCCTCATTATTTGCGCTGGTCTGAGCAGCCTATTGTGTGGAGTCGAGAAGACCATCCGCCCCGGGTTGATAATCCGGGTCATCTGGCGTTAGTGGTAGCACCACAGGTTGGAGGTTATAAGTTCACCAAAGTGCTCATGGATGGAGGGAGCAGTATCAACATCTTGTATTATGAAACCTTCCAGCGTATGGGGTTGACGGATAAGAATCTTAAACCATCGAACACCGTTTTTCACGGTGTGGTACCTGGTAAATCGGCCTACCTAGTTGGCAAGATAGCTCTAGAAGTGGTTTTTGGAGATGATCATGATTCAAGATCCGAGACGTTGACCTTTGAAGTGGTCAAAATTAGAAGTACGTACCATGCCCTGTTTGGACGGCCGGTTTATGCTAAATTCATGGCAAGGCCGTGTTATGTTTATCTGCAGCTCAAGATGCCGGGTCATAAGGGAACCATCATGGTTCATGGCAGCTGCAAGATTGCACTAGAGTGCGAGGAGGGTGACGCGGCTTATGCTGAGTCGGTTTGTGCAACGGAGGAATTGAAGTTCTATAAGGACAATGTTGATCTGGCAGATATGACTTCTCTGAAGAAGCCCACTACAGAACATGATCCGGCTTTGAAGTTTAAATCGACTGATGAGACTAAGTTGGTTGATTTTGTTCCTGGCGATTCCTCCAAGCAGTTCAGCATCAACGCTAACTTGGATCCGAAATAGGAAAGCACGCTCATCGAGTTCATCCATGAGAACCGGGACATTTGTGTGGTTGATGAATCGCCAGAGGATGAATTGGAGGTTCCCTGATAATCCGGCGGTCTAAGTCCATGACTATTGTCAATGGTGAGTTACACCACTGCAGTGTCTTAGGGGCGTTTCAGCGTTGTGTTTCTTCTGAAGAAGGCTGTGAGATCTTGCATGAAATCCATGAAGGAGATTGTGGTCATCATGCTGGTTCAAAATCCTTGGTGGCTAAGGCTTTCCGGCATGGTTTTTACTGGTTAACAGCTCATGTTGATGCGGAAGATCTGGTCTGAAAGTGTGACGGCTGTCAAAAGTTTGCACGTCGAGCTCATGTTCCGGCTCAAGAATTGAGGATGATTCCAATCACCTGGCCGTTTGCAACCTGGGGAATGGATATGGTTGGGCCTTTTAAGAGGTCCAATGATAAGAAGACCCACCTTCTGGTGGCGGTTGATAAACTTACCAAGTGGGTGGAGGCAGAGCCAGTGAGCAAGTGTGATGCGGCCACGTCGGTTCAATTCATGAAAAAGGTGATCTTCCGCTTTGGTTTTCCATGCAGCATTATAACAGATAATGGCACGAATCTCTCCAAAGGAGCTATGGAAGAATTCTGTCAACGTGGGCACATCCGGCTTGATGTATCATCAGTTGCCCACCCCCAATCTAATGGTCAAGCGGAGAGAGCTAATCAGGAAATCTTAAAGGGTATAAAGCCCCGGCTTATGGTCCCTTTGAAGCGGACGTCGGGTTGTTGGGTGGAGGAGTTGCCTTTCGTTTTATGGAGTATTAATACCACCCCCAATAGATCTACGGGTTACACACCCTTCTTCATGGTTTATGGAGCGGAAGAAGTTCTCCCAAGTGATATTCGCCATGACTCGCCCCGAGTGGTAGCTTACGTTAAAGCGGATAATGAGAGAGCATGCCAGGATGCATTGGACCTGTTAGATGAACAACGGGATATTGCGGCAGCTCGCTCAGTGATTTATCAGCAAGACCTGCGGCGTTATCACAGCCGCCGGGTTAAAAGAAGGACTTTCCAAGAAGGCGACTTGGTGCTCCGGCTCATCCAAGATCAGACTGACATGCATAAGTTGTCTCCACCTTGGGAAGGACCCTTTGTGGTCAGCAAGAATTTGAACAATGGGTCATACTACCTCATCGATGTTTGAGAGCACAAAGACTCACGCAAATTAGAGGAGGAGACTCGCCGGCCGTGGAATATAGCTCATCTTCGGCCTTACTACACCTGAGCTACATGCTCCTACTATGTATATATTTTTGACAATGTACATATTATGATCAATAAATAAACCGGCATCCTTGCTAAAGCGGGGCCTCTGCCGTTTCGTCTTATATGTCTTCTTGGTTACATGGGGGCTCATGCTTATAAAGCGGAGTTTTCCATTAAACCGGCTTATAAAGCCACAACATAGCTTGGGAGCTTCACACCCAAGGGACCAAAGAGAGTCTGTTGCCACGCACAGCTCAAACATAGGTACCCATTGAGCACAGCTCACAATGTTACTTGGGGGCTCTTTGTGCATAGCAACAAGGAGTTTGAAAGGACCCTTGTAATAGGCTATCAAGCCAGGCTTGGAAGCCAGGTGTATTCACCTAAAACCCCGGGTTAACCTGCCTTCATCAAGTAAGCCACTCCGTCCAGGTAATCCTGGTATGACCCGCCGAATGTTTGACAAGTCAATCTTATACAAACCCTGAACTTGTCAAAGTTAAAATGACGATTGGTTAACTGGAGGCCCATCTTAAAAGGCGTTGTCAAATGGTTTAACTCAACGGCCTGGCAGCCCATGAAAAGCCTCGAATTTGGGCCTGGCAGCCCTTGAAAAGCCTCAACTACAAGTTTTTATTTGATTTTGTTTTTTGCAAGTTTTCTTTCCTTTGATAAGGTTTTAAGGTAAACCAGCGTCTGTTGACCCGGGCTGAATATAAGTCATTACATCAACCCAGTGTTTCTTAACCCGGTGCAGCTGCCAACTATCAGTTGCTAGCACATAATCAATTACGAACCGGTGTTTCTTAGCCCGGGCTGGCATTGACTATAAGTCGCCAGGATGATCATCCGGTGTTTATCATAACCCAGCATGGCTTATTATGTACCAGCATAGCATGGTGGGAGTTATCAACATTCAAGATTTGGGTTATCACCCTTACTACAAATAGTTGGTAAACCAACGATGTAATTCAACATCACAGGTATGATATATTTCATATTTTATCTTCCAGCCTTGGTTTTAAACTCTGGCATTATATTGGGTATCATAACCTGTCTGGTGGTAAACCGCCTGAGGGAGTCCTGGATTAGGGGTATCCGGAGAGCCAGACTATATACATCGTCCGGACTATTGAAGTGTGAAGATACAAGACTCAAGACTTCGGCCCGTGTCCGGATGGGACTCTCCTTTGCGTGGAAGGCAAACTTGGCGATCCTGATATTGTGTTTCCTTCCTTGTAACCAACTCCATGTAAACCCTAGCCCTCTCCGGTGTCTATATAAACCGGAGAGGTTGGTCCTTAGAAGGCCGATCACAATTACAATCATACCATCATAGGCTAGCTCTTAGGGTTTAGCCTCTACGATCTCATGGTAGATCTACTCTTGTACTACCCATATCTTCAATATTAATCAAGTAGGAAGTAGGGTTTTACCTCCATCGAGAGGGCCCAAACCTGGGTAAACATCTGTGTCCCCTGCTTCCTGTTACCATCAGCCTAGACGCACAGATCGGGACCCCGTACCCGAGATCCGCCGGTTTTGACACCGACATTGGTGCTTTCATTGAGAGTTCCTCTGTGTCGTCGCCGCAAGGCTCGATGGCTCATCTCATCGTCAAGGACGAGATTACCTCTGGGGGAGCTCTGGCTGTAGGCCAAACTCTCCGACTTGGTGGCTTTACCATGGCTGCCCCATCGGCGGTTGCGCCGACGATGGCCTCTCGGGTCATCAAGCATAACCTTCGCGTCAGTTCGGAACTCGCCGAACAGATGGATCCGATGGAGCTCTCCTCCCTTAATGAGCTTTTGGATCGCATCACCGCTTTGGGAGTCGCTACAGACTATGACCGGATTGGGCTCAAACCCGACCAAAGGGACATCAGATCCCTGCCAGCCACCCATGAGATAGCGATAGTGGAGGAACCACACACGGATTGCCCCTCAACTTTGAAGACGAATTATGTTCGGATCACCGAAATCCTTGAGCCGAATACCTGCTCAAAGGAAGACATGACCCGGGCCCCAAACTTAGAATTGGGCATTGGGCTGAAGAAATTGGGCAACACTCCGGATCCCGAGCTGTTAGGCTCGGAACCTCTCGCGCCCCTGGGTGTTAGATCGGATCAAAATCCGGATTCAGCTAATAACACCCACCTGGACTTAAACCATCTCTCCCGCATTAGGCAAGAGCCCCAGGAGACTATACATCGCTACTGGGCCAGATTCCTCCTTGCGCTTAACAAGGTCAAGGACTGCCGCGAGGAGGACGTAGTCTTACTCTTCTGCAAAAACTGCACAGACAAAGGACTCCTTAATGCTATAAGCCGCCGTGAAATAGTACACTTCACGGATTTGGCAATCATAGTACAGAAGTACTGTGCGATGGAAAGCGCCTGGAAAACCCAAACAGCATTTTGGGACAGTACGGCTCTCACCAAGACCTTTGTCCGAACTAAACGAGCGAACTCTCGTAAGTCGGCCGATTCAGTTCCCAAGAAACCAAAGCACACCCCAGGGCGGGGAACCGTATTGGAAGAATGGCTCAATGGACCATGTAAACTCCACAGCACTCCGGACATAACACCAACTCATAGCCTTAGAGCATGTTGGATACTTCGTCTGGTTGCAAAAAGTGGCGAGGATCTTCTTGCAAGCCATAAAGCAGAACAACATCCCGCCAACGAACACAATACGGTATTAACAATCTTCAAGACTTTCGCCTCAAACTATAGGCGCAAGCGAGCTCATCGAAGCTCCGCTGAAATTTGCCATGTGGCAAAGATAAACCCCTGGAACGACACTGGTATAACTTTCAATTCCAGTGATGAACCTCGATTCCATACTGTCCGGGCTTTGGCCGCTTTGGTCCTTAGCCCAATCGTGGACGGCTTCCGGCTCACTAAAGTACTCATGGACGGCGGAAGCGGATTAAACTTGATCTATGAAGAAACGCTCAACAAGATGGAAATTGATAAAGGCTGCATTGAGCAGAGCGGCACAACCTTCAGGGGAATTATCCCTACTCGGGAAGCGCGGTGCGCAGGAAAAATCACACTCGATGTGGTATTCAGCACCCCAGAGAATTATAGGTCCGAAGAAATCACATTCCAAGTGGCTCCTTTTAGCAGCGGATACCACGCCCTTCTGGGGTGGGACGCGTTTACAAGCTTTCAAGCTGTACCCCATTATGGGTACATGAAGCTTAAAATGCCTGGACCCAATGGAATCATCACTCTAGCTATTGATCCGGACATCACGCTTCACACCGAAAACAAAACCGCAACACTAGCCATGGAAGCATTATCCAAAGCCCTAGCGGCTGAAGAGTTAATAACACTGCGGGCCACCATGGACAGGGACAACGTGATGCTCGACAAGCGACCCAAGTCCACCTCATTTAAATCCACAGACGAGATAGTCAAATTCCAAGTCCATCCAATGGACCCCACAAAGACAGCCTCCATCGGGACACAGTTGAGCCCCGCGATGGATGCTGCACTACAAGATTTCTTACGCGAGAATTTGGACATTTTCGCCTGGCACCCATCGGACATGCCGGGCATCCCATGCAGATTGGCCGAACACAACCTCAATATACTAAAAGGATACAAACCGAGACTCTAAGACGGTTCTCGGAGCCCAAAAGGCAAGCCATGGGGGAAGAGCTAGCCAAACTACTCGAGGCCGGATTCATCAGAGATATCAAGCATTCGGATTGGCTGGCAAATCTAGTAATGGTACCAAAGAAGGACAAATCCTGGCGCCTGTGTGTCGACTTTAAAGACCTCAACAAGGCTTTCCCCAAGGATCCCTTTCCCCTCCCTTGCATCGATCAAATCATCGATGCCACAGCAGGACACGATTCGCTGTGTTTCCCCGACGCATACTCTGGATACCATCAAATAAAGATGGCAGAGTCTGACCAAGCTGCAACAGCTTTCATAACGCCATATGGCCCTTTTTGCTTCAACACCAAGCCTTTCGGGCTTAAGAACGCCGGAGAAACCTACCAACGCATGATTCAAACATGCCTAGAAAAACAAATCGGCAAAACAGTGGAGGCGTATGTGGATGACGTGGTCATAAAAACAAGACACGTCGAAACCCTAATAGACGACTTGAGGCTTACATTTGACAACCTCCGGACATACAACATCAAGTTAAACCCGGAAAAATGCGTTTTCGGCGTCCCCTCAGGGAAACTACTCGGCTTCATTGTTTCCAATAGAGGAATTGAAGTGAATCCGGCAAAGATCCGAGCTCTGTCACAGTTGGCTATACCAACAAACCTCAAGCACATCTAGAAACTAGCCGAATGCGTGGCTGCTCTAAGCTGCTTTATCTCCAGGTTAGGAGAAAAGGCATTACCTCTTTACCGCCTTATTCGGCGCACCGAACACTTCGTGTGGATGGATGCATCCGCGGCCGGACTGGATGAAATAAAGACCTTATTGGCCAGTAATCCAGTACTAACAGCGCCAAATATCGGTGAGCCTATGCTACTGTACATAGCTGCAACACATCAAGTGGTAAGCGCAGTGCTCGTTGTCGAACGAGAGGTGGACGGATACAAATTCCCGCTTTAAAAGCCGGTTTATTACGTATCCACGGTCCTCACCCCATGCAAATCCCGATACCCACACTATCAAAAAATAGCATACGTGGTCTTCATGGCATCCCGGAAGATGCGACACTACTTTCAAGAGTGTTCGATTACGGTGGCCGCCGAAGTACCACTCAATGACATAATAAATAACCGCGAGGCTACGGGCCGGATTGCTAAATGGGCTATCGAGCTCCTTCCTTTCGACATAATATACAAACCACGGCGAGCCATTAAGTTGCAAGTACTGGCTGACTTTGTCGCCGAATGTACAGAAGCCGAACTCCCTAAAGAGTACGGCGCGTACTCCAACTGGATCATGCACTTCGATGGCTCCAAAATGCTGGGATTGGGAGCAGGTGTAGTCCAGACGACTCCCACCGAAGACACGGTCCAGTACGTCCTCCAAATATTATACACAGACTCCAACAATGTAGCCAAATACGAGGCGCTGTTGCACGGTCTTCGGATGGCAGTCTCTATGGGCATCCAACGCCCGGAAGTGCGCGGGCACTCGAACCTCGCAATATCACAAATAAACGGAGAATTTGATGCCAAGGATCCAAAAATGGCGTCCTACCAAAATGCCGTCCTCAAAATGTCAGCTCGGTTCGAGGGGCTCGAATTCCACCATGTGGCTCAAAAAAACAATCAAGCGGCGGACGTCCTCGCCCGCATCGGCGCCAAACGCGACCCTGTCCCACCTAACATATTCCTGGAAAGGTTGTTCAAGCCATCCGTGGTATGGGAAGGGGAGTCCGGCAATACTAGCACGGATCCGAACACACCCCCAGATTCCGAACCATCAGACACAATCGGAGGCTCTGCCACCGAAATAACATCTTGGGCCCACGAAATCATGGTCGTAATCGCCCCGTGGACTGAGCCTTTCTTGGCCTACCTAAATAGGCAGGAGCTCCCTGAAGACCAAAATGAAGCATGCTGCATCGTCCGGCGTTCTAAAGCTTACAAAGTCCACGAAGGGGAACTCTACAAGAAAAGTGCTACCGGAGTGCTCCAAAGATGCATCTCCGAAGAGGAAGGGCGGCAACTCTTGGCTGAAATCCATGGCGGACTGGGCGGGCACCACGCCGCTGCTCGAGCACTAGTCAGCAAGGCCTTCCGTACAGGCTTCTATTGGTCGACGGCCCGAGCAGACGCACAGGACCTTGTCCAACATTGCGTCAGTTGCCAGCTCTTCGCCAATCAGAGTCATATGCCCCCTACCGCTCTGCAAACAATCCCCATAACTTGGCCCTTTGCAGTCTGGGGGCTGGATATGGTCGGACCTCTTAAAGGGGGAAGCCATAAGAAAAAATACTTATTGGTCATGGTGGACAAGTTCACCAAATGGATAGAAGCCAAACCAGCCAAAACAGCCGAATCCGGACCAGTAATTGACTTCATATCCGGGGTCGTACACCGCTATGGTGTCCCCCACAGCATCATCACTGATAATGGCTCAAATTTCACAGCCGATGAAGTGAAAACTTGGTGCGGAAAAATGGGCATTAAGCTTGATTACACTTCCGTCTACCATCCCCAAACAAACGACCAGATAGAGCGGGCAAATGGTCTCATCATGAGCGGCATCAAACCCAGACTAGTGCGATCCTTGACAGAGTCGGATACGCACTGCGTCGAAGAGCTCGACTCCGTACTCTGGGGGCTGCGGACCACGCCGAATCGCACTACCGGATATACACCATTTTTTATGGTATACGACGCGGAAGCAGTACTACCCTGCAACATAATACATGATTTGCCACGCGTACGCATGTACGAAGAGAAGGAAGTCGAGTTAGATCGGCAGGATAACCTGGATGCTCTGGAGGAGGAGCGCAACATTGCAAAAGCCCGCTCCGCATTCTATCAGCAGCAGGCTCGACGATATCAAAGCAGAGAAGTGCGGGCCAAAACTTACAATATTGGTGAGCTCGTTCTACGCCTACCGGAGAAGAAGAAGGACAAGCTCAAACCCAAGTGGGAAGGTCCCTTCGTCATTGACAAAGTTCTCACTGGAGGAGCGTACCGCTTACGTAACGCATCCGATAACAGACTCGAGCCGAACCCATGGAACGCGGCCAGACTCCGGAGATTCTACGCCTAACGCCAAACTCAGTGTTCGTCTCCCTACCACTCCTTTTTAATTATGCTCCACCCCCTTTTTCCTTTCTCGACCTTTTTTCTCTTCACACAAAGTATTTAATACAGTGCGGACTCCCGGATCAATCCAGCCGCACTATGTGTGTAAGCAATACCTGGGGGCTTCCTATTCGGAAGCTAAACATAATTACTTTAAATGGCTTCTTGCCCATAACATATGCATTCTTTTTCCATATGTGCCTTTTATTCACCATTATATGCATCGATATGACTTAAGATGTGGCCAAGCTGGGTTGCCGGGCTCTTGTGTTTGTGCCCTACGTTCCCGTTAATTCGGCTAGGGCATAAGGGGAGCACCTCTGCGATTGTTACTGCCGGTTCAGCCGGATGTGTACCTTAGACTGGGTGAAGCCGAAAGCTAGTTTCCTTAAGAGAATATTCGGTCGGTGAACAAAAGGTGTATTCGTTTATTACAGTGTAAATCCCCAGAAGTCTTGTATCTTGCACCATCGTTCGTAGTCCGGACATGTGCATTGTCGCATGCGTACCCAGGGAAAGGAACCCCTAATGGAACTATTCTCCCTGGAAGATGTTTCTTACTATCCATGTAATATAACATAACTAGTTGGGTACTTGTCTGTTCAAGCACTTATGACCCCTACGCCTTGTTTCCACGCATACCCCGGTTTTGTATAACTAAGTGGGTATTCGGACACACCCCGGACTGTAGGATCTAGAGGCTGAAGCGAAAAGGTCTGCCATGACAAATGATTTTAAACCGGCTAGGGAATAATTATGTCCATTGAATTACATAGTCACTTGGACTGACTATATTCCTCCTCTATACCATCCAACAGGCTATCTAGCTTACAATCTTGTTGATAATACTTAGTGGCTAACGTTACCTGGTCATATACCAGACTCACGGGAATTTCTTGCCCATCGGGCCCCGCCGGTCCTACTTCGGCCATATGGTTCGGGGTCCACCTTGGTGTAGCGCGTCTTCACCATAGCCCAGGCTTCTCTTGCACCTTGCCGGCAAGCGGACATCTTCCACAGTCGGAAGCATTGCCGTGCTCCTTGAAGCATATCCACAAGCTCCCCCATGCCATTTTGCAGCAAGCTTGATGGCCACAAGGCCTGAGCAACACCCTACATCACTTGCCGAGCTCGCTCGTGTAGTTGTGAAAGGTCTTGCAGTAAATCACTTGCAGATGAGGGCATCCCCTCCTCAGGGCGGCCTGTTAACATTCCTGCAAGCAAAATTCTTTCAATATACTTCCTCACCGAACTATCATACAGTTCATCTAGGCAGTCACCATAAATGCCGCGTCGAAGCCTTTTATTCTCCTTCACGGAGTCCGCCAACTGGGCGCGGACGTCTTTTAATTCTACGTCCAGCCGGACATTGGCATCTTGAAGATTGTTCTTCTCCTGCCGAACTTGTGTGAGAATGTGCTTGCCAGCCTTTAGCTGCCTTTTGAGATGCGAGTCGTCATCTCTTACGCCCTTCGGATTCACCCCGGGATTATTTGCAGAATTTTCTGTTAGATTTGTCATATCAGCCATTTACTAACTGCTGCATCTTCGTATAATTAAGACAAATGTTACCAGATGAGGCCTTCTGGGATTCCTCTAACTTGGCAACCGTGTCCCGCAGCTGGGCCTTGCATTCCTCCAGCTCCCGAGCCAGTTGTTCATTCTTATCTATAAGGACCTGTGCATAAATTGATCCTTAAAACTGTTGTCCCAACCATTTCAAGTCTTAGGGGCTACTGCTATACATGCTTATCAAAATTTCTTACCCGTATATCTTTGCTATACTGGTCCATCGCTCGGGCAAGCCTGCCTTGAGCTGCTCGGATGTATGCATCCCCCGAATTGAAGGCATTAAATGCCTCTTCGGAAAAGATGTTGTTCCGAAGCACGACCCTTCGGCGCCGGTGATTCATGGTGCTCTCCACTTCGGAGTTCGTGGCCGAAAACATATCCGCATCCTCTGTCGGAGAACTATGCGGTACGGGCCCCGTGTCCGCCTCCGCCCTTGAAGCCGGCTCTGGAACCCGGCTGGTGGAGGCGTGATCTGCAGGATCCCCGGATATAGTCCGACTGCTCCTTTTCCTGGCAAGACACGAAGGGCGCTGTTATACTTCAAATACCATAATCACAGGGTAGGTTTTTGCTTTACCTTTGCAGCGGTGTGTCGACCCTCACTGCCTTCCTCTTGAGCCTGCCCGATCCGGACGCCCGTGGTCGACGAGTCCCTAGGGGCTCAGCCCCGCGCTCCGACCGTCGTCTCTGCAAACAGCGACGCCTCAAGGGTAAGGCATAATACCTGAGAGGAGTCCTCTTCGGAGGATAGGGTTTTCAGTTTGGCTTACACGCGACACAGGGAGCAGTCCGGGATAATCGGCAATAATGGCCACTGAGGCACCATCACAGCTCGCTTGATAAAATACCCCGTTGACAAGCTCCACAGTAATATTCGGATCTTCTTCGAGTCCTGGGTCTAGGGCCCTTCCGGGGTTCTCTGGCTGCGGGAGGGGCTGAAGATTCCTTCTACGGCCCTCCTCAGTTCCTGCTCGAAAACATCAATGTGGGTAATCTCAGCGGAGAATGCTAAAGTAAGTAAAATAGGGAAATGAGTGACGACTTACCCACCCTGGGGGGGTTGTACATGGAGAATCTGTCCCGCGGTTTAATGCGAAGGAATTCTTCCTCTTCCCCTTTGTATAAATCAGACAATATCCTTGCCAGAGCAGTGGCAGAGTCCGGACCCTTATGGCCGCAGCGGGTGGCGTCGTCTTCCCCGTTGAAGTGCCACATGGGCTTCCCCCAATATTGAAGCGGTTGCACTCCCCGCATTATGCATATTGCCATGACCTCGACTACCGTCAGTCCGAATTTGGCCAGTAACTTTATCCTGCTCATCAGGAAATGTATTTCCCTGGTATCCTCTTCTTGAGGGCCCCAGGGGCGCCAGCTTAGACGCGCTCTCGGCGGGGCGTTACTGAACTTGGGGAGACCTGTCCGGACTGGATCCGGAAGGGGAATGCCATCAATGTAAAACCACTCCGAAGGCCAGTTCTCTGGTGCCTTCTTGGGAGTGCCGGATAGGTATCCGGTTTCGGCAATGCGCCATACTTCGGCCCCACCCACTTGACATAGGGATTCTCCCTGGTTGCGGGGGACAAGGCAGAACAGCTTCTTCCATAACCCGTAGTGGGGCTCGCAGCCTAAAAATAGCTCGCAAAGGGCAACATACCCTGCTATGTGTAGTACAGAGGCAGGGGTAAGGTTGTGCAACTGGAGGCCGTAGAACTCCAGGAGCCCGCGAAGGAACGGGTGGATGGGAAACCCGACGCCCCTTAGCAGATGCAGGATGAGGCATATTCGCTCCTCTGGAGATGGATTTGGAGATCCCTCCGCTTGTTCCCCGCCATTATAGGTGGCTATTCCAGCTCGGACGGGGACCATGAACGCCGGTGGTAGAAACCCTTGGGTCTGTAACTTTATCAAACGACTATGAGGAACTAAACACTCTTCCCAATCACCTGACTTGGAGCGAGGAGAGCGAGCAGAAGAGCTACGACGACCGGCCATGTTGGAATGGTTTTTCCGGAGCGCTCTGTTGGGTGCTTGCTCGAGGGGGGAGAGTGAGGTTTGGATCTGAGGATCTCCGTCTCTTCAAATAGACGGTCAGCCCGAAGAATTGGAGGTGGCAAATGCAAAGATGCTTCGGCTCCTCGCATTCGCTCGACACGTGGAGATGGTCATTATTGAGGCACTGAAGTCGAGGAGTACAACATTGATGGAATGCCGGACACTATTTGTCGTAACAGGTACTTTGGAGTATTCGGAGATGGAACCCGCCTTGCAATGCTGAAGACAAGACTGTGCGCCGGACTCATCGTCATTGAAGTCTAGTTCAGGGGCTACTGAGGGAGTCCTGGATTAGGGGGTATCTGGACAGCCGGACAATATACATCGTCCGGACTATTGAAGCGTGAAGGTACAAGACTCAAGACTTCGGCCCGTGTCCGGATGGGACTCTCCTTTGCGTGGAAGGCAAGCTTGGCGATCCGGTTATTGTGTTTCCTTCCTTGTAACCAACTCCATGTAAACCCTAGCCCTTTCCGGTGTCTATATAAATCGGAGAGGTTGGTCCATAGAAGGCTGATCACAATTACAATCATACCATCATAGGCTAGCTCTTAGGGTTTAGCCTCTACGATCTCGTGGTAGATCTACTCTTGTACTACCCATATCTTCAATATTAATCAAGTAGGAAGTAGGGTTTTACCTCCATCGAGAGGGCCCGAACCTGGGTAAACATCTATGTCCCTTGCTTGCTGTTACCATCAGCCTTGATGCACAGATCGGGACCCCCTACCTGAGATCCGCCGATTTTGACACCGACACCGCCAAGACAATTTTAAGTTTGTCGTATGCAGAAAACATGACTGCGTAGCACTGTTCAAGATCATAAGCAGACATTGTCGTGGTTCTAAGTCTGACAGTAGAAAGGGGGGTAAGTATGGAGAGGCAAGATCCTAGCTATGGAGTAGTTGTATACGCGAGAGATTTACGAGTTCAGGCCCTTCTCGGAGGAAGTAATAGCCCTACGTATCGGAGCCCGGAGGCGGTCAACTGGATTATATGAGTATGAATTACAGGGGTGCGAACCCTTTACACTGAGGAGGGGGTGGCTTATATAGAGTTTGCCAGACCCCTCCGGCCCTCAGTTATGCAGGCTTTAAAGTACATTAAGACAGGGGGTTACTGGTAACGCCCAGATAAAGTGCTATGAAGACCATAAAAGCTATTTAATGACAGACCGTTGCGTGCAGAGTGACTTTAGATCTCCTGCCGTCGAGTGGTTAACTCCATTGTCGAGTGGTTATCTTCATCGTCGAGTGTCCTCGAGTCCGTCGAGTGGATCACCTCTAGGTCGACTGACAGGTAGTTTCTTCTAGAGCTGTCCTTGGGTAGGATAGCTTAGACAGGTCCATGACCCTACCCTAGGTACATAAAATCATCATTAGCCCCCGAATGGATCGAGGTTTGAGTGGGGAAGGAGTTGAGAATTCTTCCGACCCATTTTTCGTGCTATGAGTATGGCTTGTCTTGGATCAATGAACTTTTAGGTGACGGCATCAACTTCTTTTTCAGTTGCCTTGATCCATTCTTTATATCTGTCGAGTGAAGTTTTCACCTGGAGAGCTCTGAGTGACGGAGTGGAGGAGATCTGCTACCTGACGAGTTGTTCTGCGCGCCGCGGATTTTGCGGGATTCGAATTTTGGGAAGTGCGCGGGACGGGGCGCAGCCGCAGCAATCGGACGGGATAAGGCAGGGACGCCTCAATCTCTGCGCCACCTTTTTCGCCACGTATCGCACGCGCGACTGTTGCGGGATTTGATAGGATCGTCCGGGCCTACGTGTCAGCCACTCGGGTGCAGCCTTATATAAAGCGCCGGACGGGGGTTTTTCAACAGTGCGCCCTCATTCCTCCCTCTTCTCCAGATTTCTTCGTCGCGTTTGCCTCTGTCTCCATGCCGCTGCTCTGTGCGTGTTTCACCGGCGACGATGGTGAAGGAGAGGACGGCGGCCCTGGAGCGGGCGAAGAAAGCGACGATGAAGGCGAAGGGGAGGGGAACCAGTCGGAGTGGCTCTTCATCAAGGACCGGCCTGCCGCCGGGCTGGATCTAGGGCGACTGGATCCGCTTGACAATTAGCCAGGCGGATCTCGATGACCTGGCTGATGGAGGGCTAACCCCCCATGGATCGACGCGGCTCCCGGGAGGGAGTCAGAGCCGCAGCCTCAGGAGGGTGAGTGCGTTCTTCTGGCCACCCACGTCGACCGTGGGTTTTCTTTGCCGCCCCATCCTTTCTTCCGGGTTTTTTGAATTTCTTTGGGGCACAACTCCATCACTTCACGCCCAACACCATAGTGTACCTTGCCGCCTATGTGTCTTTGTGCGAGTGCTTCTCGGGCTGCCGGCCTGACTGGGGTCTCTTTAAGCACATCTTCTCCTATCGCTCCCAGACGGTGAAGAAGGCAAATCCGAGTGACGAAGGACACATGTGATTCAGATGTGTGGGGGCCTTGGGGTCCAGTTGAGAGGGAAAAGTTCTTTTCCGACCATGGTTTTGCCCGACTTCGTCCGTGGGTGGCAGTCGACTTGGTTTTACTCCAAGGACCAGCCGACGCCAGGGCAATCGACCGGGCTCCCTCCCTTTTCCATGGAACGAGTGAAGAAGCCCTCCTCTTTGAAGGTGGTCCCGAAGGAGAAGGCGCAGGTGAAGGTGCTGGTCGAGCATGTCGTGCATCTCATCCGCGACGGGGTGACTGGTATGGACCTCCTGGAGGTCTTCCTCCGGCGGCGCATCCAGCCGCTCCAATTTCGAGACCATCCTATGTGGATGTACTCTGGGACTGAGGACACCACTCAGATCCACCCGGAGGAGATCGACAACGCCACACTGGAGCGCTGGATGGGAAGCATTACGGGGAACAAGGACAACCCCCAAGGAGCCAGGAGGGTCATTCCCCTCGACCAATCATATGAAGTTGACAAGGTCCAATTTCACATTTCCGGCTGCGATTCTGTTTTTTCCATTCCCTCTGCTTGAAATCAACCGACTGACTTTTGTCTTGTTTGCTGTCTTCCAGGACACGACTGAAATGTACTCGATGCCCAACGGGGCGTAGGAACAAGCCGAGGAGGGAGAGGCGAGTGGAAGTGAAAGTGAGGAAGAGGAGTGGTAATCTGACGGCGAGGGGGAAGAGGTTGAAGACGGCTCCAGTGAGGAGGAGGAGGAAATGGAGGTCGATCCTCCTCGCACGGAAAGGCGATCCAAGCTCGCCCACGACCCCGCAAGGGAGCACGGCAAAGCGGCTGCGCCCGTTGTGCCGTCGACAAAGCGCCCTCGGGCGGCCTCACCGGCGCCGACTGAAAAAGCGCCGAAGTATCCGCAGGCGGAGCCACCAAAGCCGCCGAAGGCCTTGCCCGAAATGAAAATGGCCATTCCCACCATCTCCGGGTAACAGCGGGATTTGTGTTTCCTCGTTCAGATCGAGCGAACTTCCGGTCGACTCATCGATTAACCGACTGGTTTCTGAAATCTGCAGTGCTGCTACCTCCAAGACCTCTGCCAAGGACGATGACCAAGAAATGGAAGACACTATCACCTCCAACCCCGGTACGCACTCTTTGTAGTTTACATTTTTGGTTGGTTGTATCTACGTTTCCAATTCTGGATTTATCTTGCAGCTCCTCGTCACGTCATTGATCTCCCTGATGACGATGACGAGGTGCCCCTGAGGGCGAGGAACAATAGACATGCTGTGGCTGGCAAGACCACTCGGACTGCATCAGCACCTGAGGTATTGGTTCAAGAAGGTGACGACATCGCTTGGCATTCTATGACCTTTGCTGTGCCGCTAATGAGTGCCCGGCCTTCATCGTCGATTGCTGAACCGCCAGCCCTTTTCGCCATGCACCACGTCCCAGAGGACCATGCGGGCGCAGCTAAGGAGGCTATATGCCAGGCGGGGATTATGATGGAGCAGGTGATGGCTATCCGGGAAGCCAGTCAAGCGGCCTACGACGCAAGCTCAGCCCTTCAGAGCAATGCCCAGGTTAGTTGGCGACTGCTTGTTCTGTTAGGATATTTTATCTGAAGATTTCCTTTCCAAAAATCTTTGTGTCTGTACACCCACTGGGTGTGACGATTGGGTTTGTAGACTAGTGGGGGCACGCTAAGTGCACCCACTGGGTGTAGTCCCCGAGACTATGGTGGACTGCTGCCAGTCGACTATAGTCTTTGTAGTTGAAATTTCTTCACTCGGTCTGGTCGAACCATGTCGAGTGGAACATTAGGACCTGTGGGGGCACGCTGAGTGCACCCACTGGGTGTAGTCCCCGAGACTATGGTGGACTGCTGGCAGTCGACTGTAGTCTGAAGAGCTCTCTCTTTCCTCTTTTTTTGGTCGACTGATCGGATCAAGTCGGTAGAACTAGTGGGGGCACGCTGAGTGCACCCACTGGGTGTAGTCCCCGAGACTACTGTTGAATCTTTTGGTTCGATTGTAGTCTTAGAAACGTTACTGTTTTTCTCTTAGTTACTCGGAAGTAACCTCTCTTTAATGTCTGTCGACTGACTCTTTGCAGAAATCCTGCGAGCTCGTGGCCGGTTACACTGAGTTGGAAAAGAAACATATCCAGCTCGACCTTGACTTGAAACTTGTTCAGGAGAACTTTCAGAAGGCGAAGGATGAGGCAAAAGGTACGATTGGTGAGAACTTGATGACTGTTTCCTTCCTTCCGCACATTATTGATTCTGACTTCCTTGTCATTTTGCAGAAAGAACGAAGGAGGCTGTGAAGAAGAAGGACCAGGAACTTCCTGAGACAAAGAAGGCTGCATTGGATAAAATGAAGCTTGCGGAAGAGAAGCTGGCTTCAATCAGCCAACTCGAAGAAGAGAACGTCAACCTGAAAGCCGCTCTCGACGCGGCCAACAAGGAAGTCAGCCGTCTGAAGAAAGACAAGATTGCTCTGAGTGACAAGGTGAGTGAACTGGTGGGGAAGAAGAATGATCTGGAAGCTTATCTGGGAGGGCTCGCCAAGAAGCTGTTCCTCATGCTTGAAGGTAACCTTTTTTCACTCGACTGACTTATCACCGTTGATCCGTCGCGGAACAGTTGGTTTATGTTTGACTTGTGTTTTCAGAATTCTGCCAAAACTTTGAGGAAGAGACCAGCCAAGTGGAGACAGGCTTGGACCCCATCAACTCTCCAGTGAAGGATGAAGCTGCCATGAATGTGCTTCGACTGGAGTCTCGCATCGCTGGTGTGGTGGACTATCTGGCTAGGCTGAAGGCAGCAACATCGCAAATCGACACGACACTCTGGCCAGGGGGGACGCTTCAGAACGACCTCGAGTCTTTGATGACTCGAATGAATGAAGTCCCAGGCCGAGTGCAAGAGTGGAAGAAGTCTTCTGCCAGGTGTGGTGCTGACGTAGCTCTGTCTTTAGTCCGAGTTCACTACAAAGACGCACGAGAGGAAAAGCTGGCGTCCCTCAAGGTGGCCAATACTAAGAAGCATGACTTCCGATCCTTCATGGAGACATTCATTGCTGCTGCCACTTGGATTGCTGTTGGAATCGACCTGGATGAGTTCGTCGCACCTTCCAGTCCTCCACCGGAGGAGTAAAAACTTCTATGCCTTAAATTTTCCTCGGAATGCCGAGTGGTTTTGTAATCGATAAACTTTAACAGGCTTGACACCTGAGCACTTCTGGATCCGTAGGATGCTATCTGAACTTGGCTTTACCATTGAATATGCTTTGCATTTGTCTTCTAACGAACATTGTTCTTCACTCGGAGTATATTTTTGTGCTTGGGACATGCTCTTGCAGGTTGGAACACAGATTTCAGACGACTTGCGTCCTTGCGGTCCAGGATGAAGTGCACATTGTATTTGTGCCGAAGCCTGGAGGAGAAGGTTACAGTCGACTACACCTTGCGGGTTGGGACATAGCGCACATTGTATTTGTGGCGAAGCTCAGAAGGAGAAGGTATCAGTTGACCTGCACCTCGTCGTCCTTGTGAGTCGAAATGGATTTCAAACTTAGGCGAGCACTGGGCTGCAGCTAAGCCCCCGAGTGGGAGGTTTTCTCTCCACTTGGTAGGATTTTCAAAAACTTAGGTGAGCACTGGGCTGCAGCTAAGCCTCCGAGTGGGAGGTTTGCTCTCCACTCGGTAGGATTTTCAAAAACTTAGGCAAGCACTGGGCTGCAGCTAAGCCCCCGAGTGGGAGGTTCGCTCTCCACTCGGTAGGATTTTCAAAAACTTAGGCGAGCACTGGGCTGCAGCTAAGCCCCCGAGTGGGAGGTCCCTCTCCACTCGGTAGGATTCTCAAAAACTTAGGCGAGCACTGGGCCGCAGCTAAGCCCCCGAGTGGGAGGTTCGCTCTCCACTCGGTAGGATTTTCAAAAACTTAGGCGAGCACTGGGCTGCAGCTAAGCCCCCGAGAGGGAGGTTCGCTCTCCACTCGGTAGGATTTTTTGTGGCACACCTCCGAAGGAGAAGGTAACAGTCGACCTGCACCTCGCCCTCCTTGTGGGACGCACATTGTATTTGTGGCGAAGCTCGGAAGGAGAAGGTAGCAGTCGACCTGCACCTCGTCTTCCTTGCGGAGCACACATTGTATTAAGTACTTAGACGAGCACTGGGCTGCAGCTAAGCCCCCGAGTGGGAGGTTTGCTCTCCACTCGGTAGGATTTTCAGATACTTAGGCGAGTACTTGGACTGTAGCTAAGCCTCCGAGTGGGAGGCTGGCTCACCACTCGGTAGGATTTTAAACTTAGACGAGTACTTGGACTGCAGCAAAGCCTCCGAGTGGGAGGCTGGTTCACCACTCGATAGGATTTGAAAGTACTTAGGCGTAACAGATTCGCAGCTAAGCCCCCGAGTGGGAGACTGGCTCACCACTCGGCAAGGATTTTTTTTCAAACTTAGGCGAAACGGATTCGTAGCTAAGCCACCCATTGGGGGCCTTCTCATGTAAACAAAAGTAACAACAATCACTGGGAAAATTATAACACTCTTTTTCGGCATTCTGGGAACGGGGGTCCCCAGACTTGCCTGCCCGCGGCCTGCGGCGTGGCTCAAAGGGGGGCCCAGCACGTCCCATCTTCATCAACACGAGCTCAAGACCCTCGCGAGGGGCCAAGCCTCGTGGGGCGGGCGACGAGGAGCTTCCTCGGGCGCGGCCTCATCAGGCTGGCTCGCGAGGAGGCGGAGAGATCAAGGCGGGGTGCCTCACGAGGTGCCCATGACGCAAGCCATGACGACCAAGGGCGCCAGGCGGGCGCCAGCCCGCACAGTGTCCTCCTTTCCTCTTTGGTGCAAAGGGAGCAAGCGCAGGCGAGAGTATCAAGCAAAGGCATCTATTTCGGTGCAACAAGACCAAGACCAGTCCAATGGCAGGATGTAGGTCATCATGGATCCCAAGCCGGCGTCACCACCAGAGCCTTTGATAGGCGAGGACCAACTTTAGTCAGGATAAGTGTACCAGATGTTCCCCTTCAAAATGGCCAATTGTTGGCGCCCTTCCTGCTCAATATTTGGAAAGAGGCCCAGGGCCTTTGCCTATAAATAGGACTAGCCACCATAGTATAGAGCATGTCGAATCGACCCCTCCGAAGGGACAACACCACCACAAGAACAGACCCTCGCGAGGCTGTTCTTCCTTGTATTGTTCATCATTAGCCCAAGAGGCAATCCACCACGCCACACACTGGAGTAGGGTATTACACCGCAATGGTGGCCTGAACCAGTATAAACACTGTGTCTCTTGTGTTGTTCTGTTGATAGCTTAGATCCTAGCATGGCGGTAGGGTGCAGGTAGGTAGAGGGCGAGATCTCCACACGCACCCCAATGTTCAAACCTCAAGGGTCTGCCGGAACCCGAAATCCGACATTTGGCGCGCCAGGTAGGGGTGCGCCGGAATCCACCTTCTGCCACTTCGCGTTCCGTCGCATCATCATCGCCATGTCCGGCGGCCAAGCGGGCAACCCTGATCCCTGGGAGGCGTGGCCCGCCCGTGCAGAGCCGCTCGCCTCGGGCGACCCCATGCCCCAGGCAGCTAGCGGTCCGCAGGGCGCTACGGGCCGCGGGCGACGCGGACAGGCTTCGACAGCTCTCACACCACGGCAGGCGCGGTCGGCAGCAAGGGCCTCCAACCACGCCGCAGCCACAACGCCGTACACCCGCTGGGAGCACACGAACTCAAGGGCCGTGCTCATGGTGGCCCGAGAGCTACTGCAGTGCAGGCTGCTGGAAGGCAGCCTCGACATGTTGCTTGAGTGGGTGGCAGAGCTCCCGGGCTTTGCCGCCTCGGGGGCTCACCCCTTCTGCACACAGCTCCCATCTCAGGTCCAGGGCGGCCCGCGTGGGGGCTCCGCGCGCGCCCGCGTGCTCCAAGGCTACCCCAACACCAGTGAGGCTATCAGCACCGGGCCGGTGGCAGCGCTGCCTCCGCCCCCGGCCAGCGAAGGAGGACTCGACGCAACCCATGGCCCCAGTAGGCCGCCGCGCTACCACCCCCAGGCGGGCGCGTCGAGTAGGGCTGCATGGCACGCGGAGCACTATGGTGCGGCCTTCGGAGTGGCGGCCCCAGAAGAATACGTGCCCCACATGGTGGACCAAGGGCACCCGCACGAGGGCGAACAAGGCTCGCTCCTCAGCCCAAGCTGGGGGGGGGGGGGCGAGGCGCCAGAAGCTGAGCTCTTCCAGGAGCCCCGGGATGGCCCCACCGGCCACACTAGAAGCGACGATTATTGGGTACCACTAATTCCTCAGGAGCAGGCATACGCTAATCGTGGATAGCAGGAGGTGCAGGTCGCCGCAGCGAGCAGCTGCCCTGCTCCCGCAGTCTCCTACCCCTCAGGAGGAGGGCATCGGGGGCTGCAGGAGAGGGGCCGAGATCCGGCATCACCACCGCGGCGTTCGGAGCAAGGCGTTCTCAGGAGGTAGGCCCTCTGCTGGGGAGGTGCCTCAGGGCTTGCCTCCGGCGGAGGACCTGTGGTCGTCGGGGGAACCACTGGTGACCGCTCTACCCCATCGGCGGCGTCCTGGTTTCCGGTCGTCGTTGATGGCACTAGAGTGTGGCGCAAGGCGGGGCCCTCGTCTGGCGATATGAAGCAAGGCCAGTACCTATGAAGAAGGCCCAGTGCCTGTGAAGCTCGCCGCCCCGTGACACTCTCACGTAATAATGAGTGGGGCTGTACATGCCCCGGAGTCTCAGGGGTGCCGGGCTCAGGCCCTGGAGCTCCCTCCCATGCCCAGTGGCAGCACTTAGCTCCGCGCTGGTGAGAAGACGTCCAAGACTAGACTAGGTGCCGGACGCGGCCTTTTTCTGCTTTCATTGCCTTTCCCTTTGGTTGACGCTTTCCCCTGCTGGATTTAAATTGGATTCGAATTTGAGATTTGCGTGTGTTTGGGGAAGGGGTGCTTAGTCGCGTTCGAGCAATCTCTCGCATTTCGCTTACCACCTCGCCTCAACTGCCTCCCCTCGCGAGCCCCTCGCGAGCCGTGTCTGGCCTAGCTTGCGTGCAGCCCAGACTGCCGCCGCCGCATCCTCTCAGGAGGGTTTTTACTGCAGATCCTACGGACTCAATCAGCAGACGCTCGAAACACCACGGCCTCCCACGGGCTATCCCAAGGACCGTACGGGACAAAAGGTAAACTAGCAAACCAGCTCGTTGCTTAGCCAACCACTTGGCATGGGTGTGCGGGTGATGTAAGCGTATACCAGTACAATGAACACAAGTTTTACATGAGGGGCTCCCCCTCCCAAAATGCTCTCACAACCATCAGGTCGAAACCTGAGTTCTATTCATGCAGGGTAAGGAAACAGGAACGATGTGCGGTCAGTCGGATAAATCCCCCAATGCGTCTTCACGAGCACCACCCGAACCGCTGCTGGCGTCGCTGGCCTCGCCATCGCCCTCTGCGCCGCCATTGGCGGCGTCCGGGCCATTCACCATGCTTCCCTCATCAGCAGCCACGATCACGCCATCGTTATCTGAGGCGAAGGCCCTGACGAGGGCATCCACATGGTCTTCCACCCAATGCGCCAGGTCATCCCGGATGGCCTGGGGGACTGGGGCGATGGCGGCGTCGAAGTCGAAGTGAGGATCCATGTTCCGGAGATGGCTGAAGACATGAGAAAATGTGCGCCTGAGGATGGCGCGGCTCCTCTCCTCCACCAACCTGTCGGCTCTGACCGACCGCGCCTCCAGCTGCGTCACCACGTCAGTGAAGAACTGAAGGTTGCTGGCATAGTTAATTGCGTGCGGCTCGCCAACGGCCACCTTGCAGATGTTACCCAAGGCCGTGTTGGCTCTCTCCCGGAGCGTGGTGAGCATGGGGCTGTGCTCGTGCTCCAGAAGCCACCGCTGGCGTATCTCGCCTGCATTCTGGCGCGCGATGGCCTCAGCCTCATCCACCCGTTGGCGAAGGAGGAGCACCTCGGCGTGGGAGGTGGTTAACTCCCCCTGCGCCACCTCGAGGGTGGCCCGAAAAGCATCAGCCCGCCGCGTTGCTTCCTCCAGCTTAACCCTCAAGGCAGCGGTCCTACCTTCAGCCTCGGCCGGATCAACCCCAGCCTATCCTCGAGCTCGCGCTCAAGGTTCAAGCGCGCCGTCGCCACCTGGCGTCCAACCACTTCAAGAACACGAGCTTCCCGCGTGGCAACATCATCCTCTGCCTACGTCACCAAGTGCTCCCTTGTCTCCAGGCGTTCATACTCGCGTACGCATTCGGCGGCTTCCAGCGTCAGCGCCTCCTCACGCTTCTGGAGCTCTGCCGGGTCGCCCGAAGCCACCTTCATCAACGCCAGGGCCGACTCGCGCAGCTCCACTTGCTCCTCCAGTGAGTGGCACTGGGCCAGGAGTTCCCGTGCCCGCTCCTCCGCCGCCTCTCGCCGCCTGTCCGCCTCCCGGGCCTCCTCGACGGCTCGGTAACAGACCTCCCGAGAGGCCGCCAGCGACGCCCTGGCCTCCTCATTGTCAAGATCGCGCAGGTGGCGCGCAAGGGCGACAACGCCCTCTAGCTCACGCCTCTCTGCAGCCAGGCGCAGGCCCTCGGCCTCCAGGCGCGCGTCCTCATCAGCAAGCTCTTCGCCGAGAAGGCTCACCGCGTTAGCCGCCCTCCGAAGAAACCCTTGGCAAAGAGCGCGACGCTCTCGGGCACGCTTGAGTACATCTTCCACACCGTCATCCGCCCCAAGCGTGCTCCAGGAGCCACGAATCAGCGCTCCCCCTCCGGGCAGGGGGCTGGGGGCTGACACCCTCACGATGGCCGGGCACGCCTCGCCAGAAGCCCGGCCTGGAGCCAGCCCATTGCCAAAAGAATGGCGGGAGTACCTCAACCAACCGCAGTCCACGGCCAAACGAGAAGCCCACAGCAGGCTGGCTATGCCACGAGAAGGCTCGCGAAGGAAGGTCGCGAGGCGCGCAGGGCCACGGTGCGCCTCAGGGTGGTCCGCCTCTCCGACCGACCCCACCACAAGGGCTCTGCTGCTCGGAGCGCTCGAGGACGATGGAGAGGGCAGCGGCGATGGGGATGGCTCCTCAGTCATCTCCGTGAGCTAGCGGGAAGGGGCCTGCGGAGCAAGAATTAGTAAAAGCAGCCGAAGGATCAGGAGCTAGAAAGGGAGGAGGCTTACTCATCAATGGTGAAGTACTTCCTACGCTTCAGCAGGCGGCAAGGGTAGTCATCACCCATGGCCTCCCTTCTCTTCCGGAGGGCCTCAAAGTCCACACGAAAGTGACCCAAGAGTTGAGCGCAGGGGTCAACCTGCGACGAAGAAGAAGCATCAGGGCGATCCGCGTCAGGGGCGTCTGCCTGAAGCGCGCTGCCGGTCGCCTCATCAGGAAGAGTAGCTGGGGCCTCAAGGGCCTCAGCCGCGGGCAGCTGCTCGCCGCCCTCAGCCACAGCATCACGGGCCTCAGAAGCTGCTCCCTCATGCACGCCGCCTGATGCTGTTACCCTGGTGGGGGCCTTCCTGGCCCCCGACGGCTCATGCCTCCCTGCTCCGCCACTTGAGGACGAGTCGCCTTGGCCAACTGAAAGGGCGGCCACCGCCACTGGATTCTCGCGAGTCCCCTGGAGGCCGGCGGGGCGCGGTCCCCATTCGTCAAAGACGGGCATCTGATTCACAAAGTCTCTCCTGCCCGAACAAAGGTACAACAAGGCCCTCCTTTGCTGGATGCTCCCAGGGTTGGGGTCCCCAGTCAGGACCAAGAGCACCTTCCTCAACGCTTCAGGCATCAGGTCCTCTTCCTAGAGCCTCATACGATCCTCACGCCCACTGAAGGCCCACATGCGGCAAGAGTGGCGCTAGAGAGGTGTGACACGGCGTAGCAGGAACTCCTTCACCACCTTGGGCGCCGTCACGCCAAGCGACCTCAAGCACGCGAAGCAATGCCAGACGAAGATGAGCAGGGGACTCGTGAGCGTCTCCTGGCCCCAGCCTGAATTAGGGACAGCAGGCGAAGTCGGCTTCGACAGCAGGGGGCTGGGCACCCCCACGTCCACATACAACCACCGCTCGCGAAACCCAGGCGTGGGCGGAGGAAGGCCAAAGTCAATCCCTGAGGCCGCTGTCTCAGGTGCAGCAATGAAGCTCATGCACCCCGAGCATTGGGCAGGGTCGACAAGGCACAGAGAGAAGAAGTGGCGCAACAAGGCAACCGAGGGGAGGATGCCTACCATGGCCTCGCAAATGAAGGCGAAGACCGCAAGAAGGGTAATGGATTCAGGACCCAGATGCATCATGTGGATCTGATAGTGAGAGAGCACGGCGTTGAAGAAATTGGAAAAGGGGGGAACTAGTCCCGCCCACAGGGTGTCGACGAAATAATGGACCCCGAGACTACTGTTGAATCTTTTGATTCGACTGTAGTCTTAGAAACGTTACTGTTTTTCTCTTAGTTACTCGGAAGTAACCTCTCTTTAATGTCTGACGACTGACTCTTTGCAGAAATCCTGCGAGCTCGTGGCCCGTTACACTGAGTTGGAAAAGAAACATATCCAACTCGACCTTGACTTGAAACTTGTTCAGGAGAACTTTCAGAAGGCAAAGGACGAGGCAAAAGGTACGATTGGTGAGAACTTGATGATTGTTTCCTTCCTTCTGCACATTATTGATTCTGACTTCCTTGTCATTTTGTAGAAAGAACGAAGGAGGCTCTGAAGAAGAAGGACCAGGAACTTGCTGAGGCGCAGAAGGCTGCATTGGATAAAACGAAGCTTGTGGAAGAGAAGCTGGCTTCATTCAGCAAACTCGAAGAAGAGAACGTCAACCTGAAAGCCGCTCTCGACGCGGCCAACAAGGAAGTCAGCCGTCTGAAGAAAGACAAGATTGCCCTGAGTGACAAGGTGAGTGAACTGGTGGGGAAGAAGAATGATCTGGAAGCTTATCTGGGAGGGCTCGCCAAGAAGCTGTTCCTCATGCTTGAAGGTAACCTTTTTTCACTCGACTGACTTATCACCGTTGATCCATCGTGGAACAGTTGGTTTATGTTTGACTTGTGTTTTCAGAATTCTGCCAAAACTTTGAGGAAGAGACCAGCCGAGTGGAGACAGGCTTGGACCCCATCAACTCTCCAGTGAAGGATGAAGCTGCCATGAATGTGCTTCGACTGGAGTCTTGCGTCGCTGGTGTGGTGGACTATCTGGCCAGGCTGAAGGCAGCAACATCGCGAATCGACACGACACTCTAGCCAGGGGGGACGCTTCAGAACGACCTCGAGTCTTTGATGACTCGACTGAATGAAGTCCTAGGCCGAGTGCAAGAGTGGAAGAAGTCTTTTGCCAGGTGTGGTGCTGACGTAGCTCTATCTTTTGTCCGTGTTCACTGCAAAGACGCACGAGAGGAAAAGCTGGCGTCCCTCAAGGTGGCCAATACTAAGAAGCATGACTTCTGATCCTTCATGGAGACATTCATTGCTGCTGCCACTCGGATTGCTGATGGAATCGACCTGGATGAGTTTGTAGCGCCTTCCAGTCCTCCACTGGAGGAGTTAAAAACTTCTATGCCTTAAATTTGCCTCGGAATGCCGAGTGGTTTTGTAATCGATAAACTTTAACAGGCTTGACGCCTGAGCACTTCTGGATCCGTAGGATGCTATCTGAACTTGGCTTTACTGTTGAATATGCTTTGCATTTGTCTTCTAACGAACATTGTTCTTCACTCGGAGTATATTTTTGTGCTTGGGACGTGCTCTTGCAGGTTGGAACACGGATTTCAGACGACTTGCGTCCTTGCGGTCCAGGATGAAGTGCACATTGTATTTGTGCCGAAGCCTGGAGGAGAAGGTTACAGTCGACCTGCACCTTGCGGGTCAGGACATAGCGCACATTGTATTTGTGGCGAAGCTCAGAAGG
The DNA here is from genome assembly GCF_018294505.1 of Triticum aestivum. NCBI lineage: Eukaryota > Viridiplantae > Streptophyta > Magnoliopsida > Poales > Poaceae > Triticum > Triticum aestivum. The sequence goes on from NC_057807.1 coordinate 376,339,190, forward strand.
ATAAGGTATCAGTTGACCTGCACCTCGTCGTCCTTGTGAGTCGAAATGGATTTCAAACTTAGGCGAGCACTAGGCTGTAGCTAAGCCCCCGAGTGGGAGGTTTGCTCTCCACTTGGTAGGATTTTCAAAAACTTAGGCGAGCACTGGGCTGCAGCTAAGCCTCCGAGTGGGAGGTTTGCTCTCCACACGGTAGGATTTTCAAAAACTTAGGCAAGCACTGGGCTGCAGCTAAGCCCCCGAGTGGGAGGTTCGCTCTCCACTCGGTAGGATTTTCAAAAACTTAGGCGAGCACTGTGCTACAACTAAGACCCCGAGTGGGAGGTTCGCTCTCCACTCGGTAGGATTTTCAAAAACTTAGGCGAGCACTGGGCCGCAGCTAAGCCCCCGAGTGGGAGGTTCGCTCTCCACTCGGTAGGATTTTCAACAACTTAGGCGAGCACTGGGCTGCAGCTAAGCCCCCGAGTGGGAGGTTCACTCTCCACTCGGTAGGATTTTTTGTGGCACACCTCCGAAGGAGAAGGTAACAGTCGACCTGCACCTCGCCCTCCTTATGGGACGCACATTGTATTTGTGGCGAAGCTCGGAAGGACAAGGTAGCAGTCGACCTGCACCTCGTCTTCCTTGCGGAGGCGCACATTGTATTAAATACTTAGACGAGCACTGGGCTGCAGCTAAGCCCTTGAGTGGGAGGTTTGCTCTCCACTCGGTAGGATTTTCAGATACTTAGGCGAGTACTTGGACTGTAGCTAAGCCTCTGAGTGGGAGGCTGGCTCACCACTCGGTAGGATTTTTAAACTTAGGCGAGTACTTGGACTGCAGCTAAGCCTCCGAATGGGAGGCTGGTTCACCACTCGGTAGGATTTGAAAGTACTTAGGTGAAACAGATTCGCAGCTAAGCTCCCGAGTGGGAGACTGGCTCACCACTCGGCAAGGATTTTATTACAAACATAGGCGAAACGGATTCGCAGCTAAGCCACCCACTGGGGGACTTCTCATGTAAACAAAAGTAACAACAATCTCTGGGAAAATTATAACACTCTTTGTCGGCATTCTGGGAACGGGGGTCCCCAGACTTGCCTGCCTGCGGCCTGCGGCATGGCTCAAAGGGGGCCCCAGCATGACCCATCTTCATCAGCACGAGCTCAAGACCCTCGCGAGGGGCCAAGCCTCACGGGGCGGGTGACAAGGAGCTTCCTCGGGCGCGGCCTCATCAGGCTGGCTCGCGAGGAGGCAGAGAGATCAAGGCGGGGTACCTCGCGAGGTGCCCATGATGCAAGCCATGACGACCAAGGGCGCCAGGCGGGCGCCAGCCCGCGCAGTGTCCTCCTTTCCTCTTTGGTGCAAAGGGAGTAAGCGCAGGCAAGAGTATCAAGCAAAGGCGTCCATTTCGGTGCAACAAGACCAAGATCAGTCCAACGGCAGGATGGAGGTCATCATGGAGCCCAAGCCGGCGTCACTACCAGAGCCTTTGACAGGCGAGGACCAACTTTAGTCAGGATAAGTGTACCAGATGTTCCCCTTCAAAATGGCCAATTGTTGGCGCCCTTCCCGCTCAATATTTGGAAAGAGGCCCAGGGCCTTTGCCTATAAATAGGACTAGCCACCATAGTATAGAGCATATCGAATCGACCCCTCCGAAGGGACAACACCACCACAAGAACAGACCCTCGCAAGGCTTTTCTTCCTTGTATTGTTCATCATTAGCCCAGGAGGCAACCCACCACGCCACACACTGGAGTAGGGTGTTACACCACAATGGTGGCCTGAACCAGTATAAACACTGTGTCTCTTGTGTTGTTCTGTTGATAGCTTAGATCCTAGCATGGCGGTAGGGTGCAGGTAGGTAGTGGGCGAGATCTCCGCGCGCACCCCAGTGTTCGAACCTCAAGGGTCTGCCGGAACCCGAAATCCGACACTCTTGTCTTTGATAAATAGACTACAGAAGTACTTTTATTACATTTCATCCGAGTCAACACTTAAGTATAAAAGGGGTGGAGGAGCTCCGCGTTCCAAGCTCGGGGATCGTCAATCTGGTGACCAACATTGTAAAGGCGGTACGCTCCATTGTGGAGAACTTTGGTAACGATGAAGGGACCTTCCCAAGTAGGAGCAAGCTTGTGTGGCTTCTGCCGATCCACTCGGAGAACCAAATCTCCTTCTTGGAAGGCCCAACTCTTGACGTTTCTGGCATGTAAGCGACGTAAGTCCTGCTGATAAATGGTTGATCGGATCATTGCCATCTCTCTTTCTTCTTCTAGGAGGTGGACTGCGTCTTGTCGGGCTTGCTCCGCTTCATCTTCAGTGTAGAGTTCGACTCGGGGTGCGTTGAGAAGAAGGTCACTCGGTAAGACTGCTTCAGCTCCGTAGACTAAGAAGAACGGAGTTCTCCCAGTGGACTGATTAGGTGTGGTCCTTAATCCCCAAAGTACCGACGGAAGTTCGTCGACCCATGCACCAGCCGCGTGCTTGAGATCGCGCATCAGTCGGGGTTTCATCCCATTGAGAATTAAACCATTTGCTCATTCTGCCTGTCCATTCGACTGGGGGTGAGTGACTGAAGCATAGTCGACTCGTGTGCTCTGAGATGTGCAAAAAACTCTGAATTCTTCGAAATCGAAGTTTGACCCATTATCAGTGATGATGCTATGTGGAACTCCATATCTGAATATCAACTCCCTGATGAAGCTGACAGCAGTGCCGACATCAAGATTCTTGATGGGTTTAGCTTCAATCCACTTAGTGAACTTGTCGACTGCCACTAGCACATGGGTGAAGCCGCTTCTGCCTGTTCTCAGTGGTCCAACCATATCCAATCCCCATACAGCGAAAGGCCAGACGAGTGGAATGGTCTTCAAGGCTGAGGCGGGCTTATGTGACATATTGGAGTAAAATTGACATCCTTCACACTTGTCGACTATCTCCTTTGCCATTTCATTTGCTCATGGTCAGTAAAATCCCACTCGGTATGCTTTAGCCACAATAGTCCGAGAGGACGCATGATGGCCATAGGTCCCCGAGTGGATGTCGTTGAGAATTATTCGACCCTCTTCCGGCATTATGCATTTCTGACTGGCTCCAGTCGCACTTTCTCTGTACAACTATCCCTTCATGACATTAAAGGCCTTGGATCGATGGATGATCTGTCGAGCCTCTTCTTCATTATCTGGGAGCTCTTTCCTTAGGATATATGCGATGTAAGGCACTGTCCAGTCGGGAGTGATAACCAAAACTTCCATGATCAGGTCGACCACGGCTGGGACTTCGACTTCAGTCAGATCCGTGGTACTTTTTGGCTGCGGGGCTTCTTTGGTGAAAGGGTCCTCTTTAACTGATGGCGCGTGGATATGTTCCAAAAACACACCACTGGGAATGTCTTCTCTCTTGGAACCTATCTTTGCCAAATCATCCGCTGCTTGATTCTTCAGTCGGGGTATATGATGAAGCTCTAACCCCTCGAATTTCTTTTCCAGCTTTCTTACTGCATTGCAGTAACCAGTCATGGCTGGGCTTCTGACGTCCCACTCCTTCATCACCTGATTGACCACCAAATCTGAGTCGCCATAAACCATAAGGCGACGGACGCCGAGTGAAATGGCCATGCGCAACCCATACAAAAGTGCTTCATATTCTGCTTCATTGTTGGAGGAATCAAAGTGGATCTAGAGCACATATTTGAGCTTATCTCCTCAGGGGGAGACCAAAACTACCCCAGCACCGGAACCATTCAACATCTTAGAACCGTCAAAGAACATGGTCCAATGCTCCGAGTGAACTTGAGTCGGTAGTTGCTGTTCAACCCACTCGGTGATGAAATCTGCTACTGCTTGGGACTTAATGGCTTTCTTTGCCTCAAACTTGATATCAAGGGGAAGGAGTTCAATCGCCCATTTTGCCACTCGACCAGTTGCATCTCTGTTGTGCAGAATCTCTAAGAATGGGGCGTCGCTGACGACTGTAATGTAATGATCAGAGAAATAATGAGCAACCTTCTTCGTCGTCATGTAAATCCCATATACAAGCTTCTGATAATGAGGATATCTTTGCTTCGACGGGGTCAACACTTCGGAAAGATAATATACTGGGCGCTGAACTTTGAAGGCTTTCGCTTCTTCTTCCCGCTCGACCGTAAGTACTGTGCCGACGACTTGTCATGTGGCTGCAATGTAAAGCAACAAAGGCTCTTTGCTGATTGGAGCAGCAAGCACCGGCTGGGTGGAGAGCAGAGCTTTTAGCTCTGCAAACGCTGCATCAGCTTCTGGAGTCCACTCGAACTTGTCTGACTTCTTCATCAGTCGGTAAAGAGGCAATGCCTTTTCACCAAGGCGAGAGATGTATCGACTTAACGCGACCGAGCATCCAGTAAGCCTCTAGATATTGTGCACACGCACGGGGCATTTCATTCAGAGTATAGTGCCAACTTTTTCTGGGTTGGCGTCGATTCCTCGTTCGGAAATGAGAAAACCGAGTAACTTTCCACCAGGAACTCCGAATGTGCACTTTGATGGATTAAGCTTGATATCATACCTCCTGAGATTGGCAAATGTTTCAGCGAGGTCAGTCAACAGGTCGGAACCCTTCCGTGATTTGACCACAATATCATCCATGTATGCTTCCACGTTCCGACTGATTTGAGTGAGTAAACACTTCTGAATCATCCTCATGAATGTGGCTCCGGCATTCTTGAGGCCGAATGGCATGGTGACATAGCAAAAGCACCCGAATGGAGTGATGAAAGCTGTTTTGATTTCGTCCGGTCCATATAGACGGATCTGATGGTAACCGGAATAAGCGTCTAAAAAGATAGGCGCTCACATCCCACAGTTGAGTCGACTATTTGGTCGATGTGGGGGAGAGGAAAATGATCTTTCGGGCAGGCCCAATTGATATGTTTGAAATCAATGCACATGCGGAGTGACTTGTCCTTCTTGGGGACCATGACAACATTGGTGAGACACTCAGAGTGGTAAATTTCTCGGATAAACTCTGCTGCCAGGAGCCGAGCCACCTCCTCGCCAATGGCCTTTCTCTTATGGACGGCATACCTTCGAAGATGTTCTTTGATAGGTTTCACCTTTGAGTCGACTCGTAGACGATGCTCAGCCAGCCCCCTGGGAACACCCGGCATGTTAGCAGGCTTCCATGCGAAGATGTCCCAGTTCTCACGGAGGAACTGGATGGGCGCTTCTTCCTATTTAGAGTCGAGTGTTGTGGAGATATGAGTCGGAGCAGCGCTGGGGTCGGTCGGGTGGATGTGAACTGGCTTTGTCTCACCGGACGATTGAAACACCGACTCTGTAGCAGGCTTCTTAGCTCGCAACAAATCACTCGGGTCTACATTTTTCTGGTGTTCCTGCCACTCTTCTACTACCATCTGAGCATCGGCAATCTTTGAGCCTTTCTGAAAGCACTCTTCCGCCTTCTTGTGATTACCAGTAACAGTGATCACACCTTTGGGGCCGGGCATCTTCAATTTGAGGTACATGTAACATGGTCGACCATAAAACGTGCGTAAGCTGGCCTGCCCAAAATAGCGTGATAGGCACTCTGGAAATCCACAACCTCAAATGTCAGCTTTTCTTTGCGAAAATGCTTTGAATCGCTGAAAACCACATCAAGAGCAATTTGGCCGAGTGACTCAGCCTTCTTCCCAGGAATGACTCCATGGAAACTCATGTTGCTCGAACTGAGTCTGGACATCGGAATGCCCATTCCCTTCAGCGTCTCTGCATACAATATATTTAGGCCGCTGCTACCATCCATCAGAACCTTAGTCAGTCGAGTGCCTTCGACGACTGGGTCGACCACCAAAGCTTGCCTCCCAGGGGTGGCTATGTGTGTCGGATGATTAGACTGGTCCTCAACCTTGTCCGACTCCTTTTCCTTATCCTTGGGCTGTTTCCCCTCAAACTGCTAGATTAAGAGTCGGCACTGGCGAGTGGTATGTTTCGGGTAAATGAAGTTACCCTCCTCATCTTTCTTCGTGTGGATGTGGCATGGCAAATCCATCATGTCGTTTCCTTCCTTGTCCTTCACCTTCTTGGGGTTCCAAGATCCTTTGGGCTTCCCTTTAAACTTGCCCTGGGTCACGGCCAAGGCTTCTCCAGGAGCAGCTGGCTCGGCTTTCCGCTTCTGCTTCCGACTGGAGTTCCCTCCTCCAGTTTCATGAGCAGTCGGCTTGTACTTGCCACTCCGGAGTCAATCCTCTTCTTCACCATTGGCATATTTGGTGGCAATCTCCATCATTCGACTCAGAGTCATGTCTCCGGTCCGACCGAACTTCAAACTTAACTCCCTATTCTTAACGCCTTCCTTGAAGGCACAGACTGCTTGGTGATCAGATACATTCTCCACTGTGTGATGCAACGTGATCCACCTCTGGATGTAATCCCTCAGGGTCTCACTCGACTTTTGCACGCAAACCTGCAGCTCTGTCAAACCCGCTGGTCGCTTGCAAGTTCCTTCAAATGTCCTGACAAACACTCGGGCAAGATCTTCCCAAGTGTAAATGCTGCTTGGTGCCAACTGATTCAGCCATGCTCTGGCCGAGCCCTCCAATATAAGAGGTAGATGTTTCATGGCCACCTCATCATTGCCGCCGCCAATCTGAACAACCACTCGGTAGTCCTCAAGCCAAGTATCAGGCTTTGACTCACCAGTGAACTTACTAATTCCAGTCGCCAACCTGAAGTTGGGAGGGATCACCGCGGGCCTGATGGCTCTGCTAAAACACTCTGGTCCTGAAACATGAACTCTGCTGCTGGTGGGCACATCTCTATCATGACCTTCTCGGTGAGCTCTGTTCCGATCGACTAAACCCTGAATGATAATGGATCTCGCATCAAAGCCTGGTTCTCTGGGGTCGACTGGAATTCTTCGTCCAACACTGTGCTGGCGCCTGTCATCTTGCTGTCGAGGGGCGTACGACCCACCCCTTGGGGGAGGAGTGGGCACTCAACACCGATCATCGCGGTCGAATCGGCCATCGTACTGATCACGTCGACCTCCACGTCCCTCACGCCGTGGGGATGATCTTGGGCTATGGGCCGACTGGACTGAATTTGCAGTGACGGATCTGCTATGAATCCTGTTCCGCGACTGTGATATAGCTGAATTTTGATCTCCTGCCGCCCGGAGCAAATCCCTGATCTGCATCAAGCCTCTGCCAGCCTTTGACTAGGAAGGCTGAATTGACTCTGCTATACGGGTTGCAGCTGCTAAATTCTGGATCGGAGTTTGATATACCTGAGTAGGTGGTGGAAAGAGCTGGCCACGACTAGAGTCCGGGATCCGTTGCCATGCACGCTCATCGAGTGCTCGCTGGAGGTTCTCCAATCGAGTGCGCTCAGCCAGGTTGGCCAAACGCGCGTCCTCCAAGGCGCGAGCCTCGGGGGTTTCTCCAATGATAGGAGTATGCAGCGCATCCATGTTCCGGCGGCGAAGATCTTCTCTTTGCAGCGAAGTGAGTGGCTCGGGTTGATACTCCTCGTGGACCTGCGTTGGGTCGCCTCCACCGTCGCCTCCGTCAGCACAGGGGAAGCCGGGAGGACTGCACGGTCCATTGACCATCAGAACCTCCGCCGCTGGATCACTGTTGTCGCACTCGGATGCAGTCTCTACGGAATCAGTCGACAGGTCGAACAGGCCATAGAGAGATTCATCGGGGTCGATTGCCGCAACTTGGGGATGGTCGACTGGCGAGCCACCGCGTGCCTCACCCACGGCTGAAGCCTCGACCGACCAGAGCGCTTGCACCGACAGGAAGCAGGGAGGGAGGATGACACAACGACCGACCGATACTAGGTCGACGGTTGCCGCAGGAGGACGCCGCGGACACACGCGCGAAAGTGTGTCGCTCCGCGGACCGGGAGGGCGTCGATGTCAAGTGGAGCCTCCTGAAGCCAAGCAGAGTCGTCGGCGATGAACGTGAGCGCGCCGAGACAGATCTCGCGGCCCTCGACCAAAACTCCGCCTGAAACCATGATGAAAGAGACCGGAAAAATTGCAACTTCTCCAATAAGTCGCTAAGACACCTACCCCACGGTGGGCGCCAACTGTCGTGGTTCTAAGTCTGACAGTAGAAAGGGGGTAGGTATGGAGAGGCAAGATCCTAGCTATGGAGTAGTTGTATACGCGAGAGATTACGAGTTCAGGCCCTTCTCGGAGGAAGTAACAGCCCTACGTCTCGGAGCCCGGAGGCGGTCGACTGGATTATATGAGTATGAATTACAGGGGTGTGAACCCTTTACACTGAGGAGGGGGGTGGCTTATATAGAGTTCGCCAGACCCCTCCGGCCCTCAGTTATGCAGGGTTTAAAGTACATTAAGACAGGGGGTTACTGGTAACGCCCACATAAAGTGCTATGGAGACCATAAAAGCTACTTAATGACAGACCATTGCGTGTAGAGTGACTTTAGATCTCCTGGCCACCGAGTGGTTAGCTCCATGGTCGAGTGGTTATCTTCATCGTCGAGTGTCTTCGAGTCCGTCGAGTGGATCACCTCTAGGTCGACTGACAGGTAGTTTCTTCTAGAGATGTCCTTGGGTAGGATAGCTTAGACAGGTCCATGACCCTACCCTAGGTACATAACATCATCAGACATGACATATCATGACAGATTAACAATCTCAAGAAAGTGGCTATGCACGATGGCACAACAGACCAAGTGTTTGAAGCTGTGCACGATGGCATAGCAGACAAGTATTTTAAGCTGGCATATTACAAGGCGTTTTAACTGCCCAAAAGGATAATTGTTTTTCTTACAGAGGATGGTGCACACATGATAAACTGGCTTCCGGATTATGATTCCTCTTCAGCTTGATGTGAAGATTGCGGATCGTCCTACGCCGGTTCAACTTCCGCCTCCCCATCCACTGGATGGAAGTCAATGGCGGCCCAGTAAATTCCACACAAAGCTCGGAAGACAACTTCATCACTTATAAGATCTGACGGTTCAAGGTCAGGAGCATAAGTATGCTTATGAGTTGGTGGGATTAGATTTTGGGCTTCATAAACCGACGCAGCAATCCGTCTGTTGTTTGCATCATAGATGGACCGGTGATAAGACATACCAGTCTCTTCGGCCAGTTTGCTAGCAAGTGGGCGCATTTCCTTTGTCAAAGCTTTAAGGGCATCCTCGTCAAAATCCGAGCCATCTTCTTTTTGACTCGGATAAACATTTCCAATATCCTCCGGATCAAGGTCAGCTATCCAAGCCTTAGCCCGAGTCAGTGCAGATAAAGCGCCAGCCCTTGCAGCAGATCTCTTCATTTCTTCTAGCTGGGCTGGCATCATGGAGAGCTTGGCCAATGTATCTTTGATTAAGGTTGGCGCCGGTTTGTTGTATGAAGCAGTGCAGATAACTCGTTGAGCGCTGGTATATAGCTGCTCAATTAAGGTATAACCGGCCTTCAGCTTCTTGCGCATATCTGAGCCAAGATGGGCAACCGCGGCTACCTGCAATGGTTACAATATTGTTGTTAAACCGGCGGTTTCAAGGCTGATGAAGTACGGTTCATTACAAAACTACTTACCAAAGATAGCAGAAGTCATAGCATTGATCTGCCGCTTTAAACCAGTCAGCTCTTCCGCCACCGATTTAAGGGCCGCTTCAGGATCCTCAGCCCGTTTTAACAGAGTGGCCTTCTCAGTCTCCCAGTCTGCCCGCTCGCCTTTGAAGCCATCCTTCAATTGCTCCATGGCGGTTAAAGCGCCCTTCAACTCATCTTTGGCCTTGGAAGTTTCTGCTTGCTGGGACTTGATATTTTCGTGAAGATCAGCAATTTGGGAATCCTTGTTGCACAAGTCAGCCTACAAAAGACAGATAATAAAGTTGTTAATACTTTCTCAAATTCCCAAGCACATAACAAGTTATACACTTGGCATTTGGGGGCTAATGCGGAATGCTTTTATCAACTGGTATTTTAAGTCCCAAGCATACAACAAGTTATATACTTGGCACTTGGGGGCTAATGCACCCCAGATCAATTCAAGGTTATCAGAGTATGCTTCATAAACCAGATCGTGTTAATGACTGAAAGGAATTCTGATAAACCGGATTCTCCTAAGGCTTAAACCGGTTTATAGGGGCTACACAAGCAAAATCAAGTTCTCTTACTACAAGTCCCGGTTCACATTCATATTGATGAACTGGCCCTTGGGGGCTACTGGAGTTAGTGATTGAAGCAGATTATAAGAGAAAAGGACTTATGCAAAGGAATAAAATGTTTACTTCATATCGCTCTTTCATTAGGTTTACCAAACTGGCTTCATAGTCATGACTTGTATACAGCCGGTTCAAATATCGAGAATGGATGTCTTGAGCATTGAGATGAGCATAGCTTGACAAATCAGTCTTCCACTTGCCTTTGTCCATAGTAGCAAATTCTTCTTTGGCACTGTGCTTTGATAACGCGATAGGGTTACCAGGAGCAGTGTGGCCAAAACCGGTAATCACCACATCATCGGTCGTCCATCAACAATTTTATCTGCATTGGACGGTCTATCAGAGGCTCTTGTTGGGCTTGGTGGATCGACGACTGGACTTGGTGGATTGGCAGCTGGGCTTGGCGGATCAGCATGATGACTAGTTGGATTAACTTCTGGTGGATCAACATAAGTGTCCTGACCTTGTGGCACCAGATCATCCAGAGCAATATCAGCATCTCGATCAGCAGCTTCTGAGGTCCTCTCTGGTTCAATAGCCGGGTTATCATCAGTTGGAGCAGTCAGCTTGGCCTTTTTTACTGAGTCGAGCTTTGGCCCTAAAAGAACAAATGCAAAGGTCAGTACAATAAACCAGTGTAAGGCATAAAATAAATAAATCTGCTATACTTACCCAGGAACGGTGTTGAGGGGAGGCATCTGTGTGGTTGATGAATCGCCAGAGGATGAATTGGAGGTTCCCTAATAATTCAAATCAGACGGATTAAGAGGGTATCGGAAGTAACCCACCTTGAGATAAGATGTATTAGAGGTACAAGAGACCTCTGGACGACGTTTTCGAACCGGGGTGTCCGGTAAACTGGAGGAGGTAACTTGTTGGCCATTGTGCCGGGTTGTGCGACGAACTTCATGTTGCTGTGTCTTCAAAGAAAAGTGCTGATCCAAATAAGCGAGAGGATGTGAACATTTTACTTTTCGGACTGTGGTGACGGAGTTTTTGTACTGGCACATGATCTGAATCGGAAGAAAGGGAAATTACCTCTACATGATCAGTGCGGCTGGCTTCCGCATCATCCTGATAATGATCATTGTCAATAAGGTGCATGAAAAATGAACCAAGGGAATCAAGTTCTACCTTCGATTCCGAGTCATCAACATCTTCGACTGAATCAGGGGACTCGGTGATTCTTTTCTTTGCTGGCTTCTTTGAGGCCTTACTCTTAGCACGAGGCGCTCTCACCGGTTTGTCTTTTGGTTTTGCCGGCTTATCTTGAGATTTCCTCTTCCAGAACGGATCATTGCTCTACAAAGATAAACAGAAGGTAATCAGAAAGTGTCAACAGGGGGGCGAATTAAAAGCAGAAAGATACAATTCTTACAGCTGGCGGTTTATTGGAGGCATAAAAGGGACGCACCCCAGTCTTGCTGCACTCAGATATTGGTTCATCCAACATCTTTTTGACTGCTTCAGTAATCTCTTCATCAGTTAGCTGAATATCAATATGATGTTGAGGATCTTTCAAGTCTCCTGTGTACTCGCACATTAAACCGGGATGCTGGCTTAAGGGCAAGATACTCCACGAAACCCAGCAACGGACAAGGTCAATACCGGTTAAACCGTTTGCCATAAAAGCCCGGACCTTAGAAATCTGTGGTGCATATTTCGATCGTTCCTTGGCAGTAAGCCGTTGAGGCAATGGATGTTCATTACTGAGCCGGTGAGCACGATAACCCAGCAGAGGATTTTCATCATCAGGAGCGGTATTCTTGCAGTAAAACCACGTTTAATTCCAATCCTTGGGGTGGCTGTGATGTTTGGCGTGAGGAAAATTGACTTCTTTCCTTTTTTGAATCGATAACCCGCCAAGTTCAGTGTTGGGGCCGTTAGTAAATTTAGTACGGTGGTTCAAGTGGAAGAAGTCTCTAAAAAATTCAACGGTCAGTTCTTCTTGCAGATAAACCTCACAAAACACTTGGAAATTGCAAATGTTGGACACAGAGTTCGGTCCAATATCTTGAGGGTGGAGTTGGAAGCTGGCAAGTACAACCCGGAGTTTTTTTTATCCGGGAGGGCTAAACCCTCGGTCCAGATGATGTACAAAAACCACTACTTCTTCATCTTGAGGTTCAGGAGGATTTTCAGTACCCGGGGCTCTCCAATGGATGGTTTCTTGCTTTGCTAAAGCGCGAGTCAGAACATACCCAGTAAGTTCAAACGCTGGATTACGGTTCAAGATTGATATGCATAAACCGACGCCAAGCCGGGGGATGGAATCAACCAGAGGAAATGTACATGTTAAACCGGATACTGATGCTCAGGTAAAATTGGTGGTTTAATAGAGGGCTAATGGTACCTGGCGGATTATCAACTTTTAATGGTTAAACTGCCTACAATGGTGCGGAATTGACAGATCTGAATAATTCCTAAGTATTGCACAAACATGTTTTACAAGTTGATGTGATAATTTTGGATCTATCGCAGTTCTACAAAAGGGGATAAAATTTTAAACCTAAAAAGGTCGCGATAGCAGAAGAACGCATATGCTCGGACGGGATTTCATGCAGTAAAAAGAGGTTTCTGAGGGTGACTAGGGGCACTGAACTATTACCGCTCACCTTTACTATCAGTTTCAGATCAAGCTATGAGATCTAGGAGAGAAAAATGACAAACAATGAAGAACACCGACAAACAGCAGAACCCTAATGCAGATCTGATATTTGGAAAGAGGAGTACTTACTGATGCTGTGGGGTAGCGGAGGTGCGTCACAGTTTATCTGGTCAAGAACAGGTTGATGCAGCAGCCTTGTTGGTGCAGGCGCGAAGTTCGACGATGGCGGCGGAGCTCGGGCTCTTCGGTGTTGCGAGGAATAAGAAGAGATGAGGAGGCAAGGGGGAGAATGGAAATGACCCCCGATCTTATTTATAAAGGCAAAGGGATAAGTGACAGGCGCGAGAATCGAGGAGCCAAAAAATTGGATATCTGATACAGCTGTCGTCTCGGTCTTTGGAGATTAATTAATAAAAGAAGTATTTATGGGTTTTTATACAGAGATGATGTCATGATGATTCGCTGCAATTTTAGAAGATGATGTCATGGCGGTTTACTAGGATCATATGAGGATGTTCAATGAGATTTATCTAAGTGTTGAAGATTGACATGAACAGATTCAAATCAATCTGGGGCCTAATGTTGGGAATATAACTATTGAGTATAAACCGCCCAGGTGGGGCCGGTTTATGCTCATCCGTATCAAAGCCCATGAAGATAAGGAGTATGGTGCTTCACCATTGAAGCTTAGAGGCCCAAAGCCCAAAGGCGGTTTAGAGCCCATAAGCGTAAACCGTCATGAGATGTGTAAACTTGTGTTGTAAGTTAGGAAAGGTAGAAACCGAGCCGGACACTTGTATTATCCGGCCTCGGTGTTCTGTAAACCGTCGAGTGTCAACCTGTGTATATAAAGGGACGACCCGACGGCGGTTCAGGGACAAGAAACAACAACTCGAGAGATAGGTAAAGCGGATTCGCTCCCTGCTCATTGAGACCCCATCAATTCCACCACAACTGGATCGTAGGCTTTTACCTTCACCGCAAGGGGCCGAACCAGTATAAACTCCCTGTGTCCTTTGTCCGGTTTAACCCCTTTAAGCTAATCTCGTTGCGATGGCTCCACGACTAAGTCCTCTCACTAGGACATCTGACGTGTTAATTCCACGACTGTTAGGTTTACCTTAATACTTCTTTTGTAGTTGCGGATGCTTGCAATAGGGGTTAATCATAAGTGGTATGCTTGTCCAAGAAAGGGCAGTACCCAAGCACCGGTCCACCAACATATCAAATTATCAAAGTACCGAACACGAATCATATGAGCCTGATGAAAACTAGCTTGACGATAATTCCCATGTGTCCTCGGGAGCGCTTTTCTCATTATAAGAAATTGTCCAGGCTTGTCCTTTGCTACAAAAAGGATCGGGCCACCTTGCTGCACTTTATTTACTTTCATTGCTTGTTACCCGTTACAAATTATTTTTATCACAAAACTATCTGTTACCTACAATTTCAATGCTTGCATAGAATACCTTACTGAAAACCGCTTGTCATTTCCTTCTGCTCCTCGTTGGGTTCGACACTCTTACTTATCGAAAGGATTACAATAGATCCCGTATACTTGTGGGTCATCAAGACTCTTTTCTGACGCCGTTGCCAGGGAGTGAAGCGCCTTTGGTGAGTGAAAACTTGGTAAGGAAACATTTATATAGTGTGCTGAAATTTTCTGTCACTTGTTACTATGGAAACTACTCCTTCGAGGGGCTTGTTCGGGGTATCTTCACCCTGACCAGTAGAGCAAAGAGTTTCTCCTCAACCTACTGAACCTAATGAAAATGTTTACTTTGAGATTCCTTCAGGTATGATAGAGAAACTGCTAGCTAATTCCTTTGCAGGAGATGGAACATTGCATCCCGATTTACACCTTATCTTTGTGGATGAAGTTTGTGGGTTATTTAAGCTTGCAGGTATTTCCAATGATGCTGTTAAGAGGAAGGTCTTCCCTTTATCTTTGAAGGGAGATGCATTGACATGGTATAGTCTATGTGATGATACGGGATCTTGGAACTATAAACGATTGAAGTTGGAATTTCACCAGAAGTTCTATCCTATGCATCTTGTTCATCGTGATCGTAATTACATATATAATTTTTCTGGCCTCACGAAGGAGAAAGCATCGCTCAAGCTTGGGGGAGGCTTAAGTCAATGTTATATTCATGCCTCAATCATGAGCTCTCAAGAGAAATGATTATTCAAATTTTTTATGCTTGGCTTTCTCTCAATGATCGCACCATTCTTGATACTTCCTGTGCTGGTTCTTATATGCTGAAGACTAATGAATTCAAGTGGGATTTATGGGAAAGAATTAAACGCAACTCTGAATATTGGGGTTCCGATGATGGTAAGGAGTCGGGTATAACACCTAAGTTTGATTGTGTTAAATCTTTTATGGATACCGATTCTTTTCGTGGATTTAGCGCTAAATATGGACTTGACTCTGAGATAGTATCTTCTTACTGTGAATCTTTTGCTACTCACGTTGATCTCCCTAAGGAGAAGTGGTTTAAATATAATCCTCCTACTGAAGTAAAAGTAGGTGCACCTATTACATTTTAAGAAAAGACTATCACTTATAATGATCCTATTGTTCCTACTACTTATGTTGAGAAACCACCCTTCCCTGTTAGGATAAAGGATCATGCCAAAGCTTCAACTGTGGTTTGTAAGAGTAATACTAAAACATATACACCTCCTGAGCAAATTAAAGTTGAACCTAGTATTGCTATGGTTAAAGATCTCTTGGATGATAATATAGATGGGCATGTTATTTACTTCTGCGGTGAAACAGCTAATATTGCTAGACCCGATGCTAAGATACATAGACCTGTTGTAGGCATGCATGTTATTTCTGTTAAAATAGGAGATCATTGTTATCATGGCTTATGTGATATGGGTGCTAGTGCTAGTCCAATACCTATTTCCTTATATAAAGAAATTATGCATGATATCGCACCTGCTGAGTTGGAATGTATTGATGTTACTATTAAGCTTGCCAATAGAGATACTATTTCACCAGTTGGGATTGTTAGAGATGTTGAAGTCTTGTGTGGGAAAGTTAAATATCATGCTGATTTCCTTGTTCTTGGTTCCCCACAAGATAACTTTTGTCTCATTATATTTGGTAGACCCTTCTTGAATACTATTAGTGCTAGGATTGATTGCGAAAAGGATGTTGTTATAATTGTCTTTGGGGATATGTCTCATGAGTTTAATTTTGCTAAATTTTGTGGACAACCCCGTGATAAAGAATCGCCTAGTAAGGATGAGATTATTGGTCTTTCTTCTATTACCGTGCCTCCTACTGATCTGTTAGAACAATATTTGCTAGACCATGAAAATGATATGTTTATGAATGAAAGAAGGGAAATAGATGAAGTATTCCTTCAACAGGGTCCTATTCTAAAACACAACTTACCTGTTAAAATCCTAGGGGATCCCCCTCCACCCAAGGGTGATCCCGTGTTTGAGCTTAAACCTTTACCTGATAATCTTAAATATGCTTACCTTGATGAAAAGAAGATATATCCTGTTATTATTAGTGCTAACCTTTCAGAGCAAGAAGAGGAAAGATTATTGAAAACTCTGAAGAAGCACCATGCTGCTATTGGATATACTCTGGATGATCTTAAGGGCATTAGTCCCACTCTATGCCAGCACAAAATAAAATTGGAGAAAGATGCCAAACCAGTTAGAGATCCTCAACGACGGTTAAATCCTAAGATGAAAGAAGTGGTAAGAAAGGAGATACTAAAGCTCCTTGAGGCAGGTATAATTTATCCCGTTGCTGATAGTGATTGGGTAAGCCCTGTTCATTGCGTCCCTAAGAAGGGAGGTATTACTGTCATTCCTAACGATAAAGATGAATTGATTCTACAAAGAATTATTACAGGTTATAGGATTGTAATTGATTTCCATAAATTAAATAAAGCTACTAAGAAAGATCATTACCCTTTACCTTTTATTGATCAAATGCTAGAAATATTATCCAAACATACACATTTCTGCTTCCTAGATGGTTATTCTGATTTCTCTCAAATACCTGTGTCAGCGGAGGATCAATCAAAAACTACTTTTACTTGCCCTTTCGGTACTTTTGCTTATAGACGTATGCCTTTTGGTTTATGTAATGCACCTGCTAGCTTTCAAAGATGCATGATGGCTATATTCTCTGACTTTTGTGAAAAGATTTGTGAGGTATTCATGGATGACTTCTCCATTTATGGATCCTCTTTTGATGATTGCTTGAGCAACCTTGATCGAGTTTTGCAGAGATGTGAAGACACTAGTCTAGTCTTGAATTGGGAAAAGTGCCACTTTATGGTTAATGAAGGCATTGTATTGGGGCATAAAATTTCTGAAAGAGGTATTGAAGTTGATAAAGCTAAAGTTGATGCTATTGAAAAGATGCCATGTCCCAAGGACATTAAAGGTATAAGAAGTTTCCTTGGTCATGCTGATTTTTATAGGAGGTTCATTAAGGACTTTTCTAAAATCTCGAGGCCTTTGACTAATTTATTGCAAAAAGATATTCCTTTTGTCTTTGATAATGATTGTGTAGAAGCATTTGAAATACTTAAGAAAGCTTTGGTCACTACACCTATTGTTCAGCCACCTGATTGGAATTTACCGTTTGAAATTATGTGTGATGCTAGTGATTATGCTGTAGGTGCTATTCTAGGGCAATGAGTTGATAAGAAAGTAAATGTTATCCAGTATGCTAGTAAAACTCTTGATACTGCCCAGAGAAATTATGCTACTACTGAAAAAGAATTCTTAGCAGTTGTATTTGTTTGTGATAAGTTCAGACCTTATATTGTTGATTCCAAAGTTACTATTCACATTGATCATGCTGCTATTAAATATCTTATGGAAAAGAAAGATGCTAAGCCTAGACTTATTAGATGGGTTCTCTTGCTCCAAGAATTTGATTTGCATATTATTGATAGAAAGGGAGCTGAGAACCCCATTGCAAACAACTTGTCTAGGTTAGAGAATGTTCTTGATGACCCACTACCTATTGATGATAGCTTTCCTGATGAACAATTAGAGGTCATTAATGCCTCTCATACTGCTCCATGGTATGCTGATTATGCTAATTACATTGTTGCTAAATTTATACCACCTAGCTTCACATACCAGCAAAAGAAAAAGTTCTTTTATGATTTAAGACATTACTTCTGGGATGACCCACACCTTTATAAAGAAGGAGTAGATGGTGTTATTAGACGTTGTGTACCTGAGCATGAACAGGAACAGATCCTACGCAAGTGTCACTCCGAACCATATGGAGGACACCACGCTGGAGATAGAACTGCACATAAGGTATTGCAATCTAGTTTTTATTGGCCTACTCTCTTCAAAGATGCTCGTAAGTTTGTCTTGTCTTGTGATGAATGTCAAAGAATAGGTAATATTAGTAGACATCAAGAAATGCCTATGAATTATTCTCTTGGTCGGTAAGAATTCATTATATAATCTCCCGGAGGTTTTGACCACTGTATCACGCAAAAATCTTCTGTTTTCATTTCGAGCTATTTTCCTGACAGATCTAGAGTATCATGACGCCACCCTCCATCAACAATGAAGACAAGGATGCTTGGCTATTGAAGATAGAGCTGAAAAGAGAAGAACAGGAGGAGATCAACAAAGATGAAGGGATCAAGAAGGCCATGGAGGATCAAGCTCTGGCGGCGGAAGAAGAAAATATCCCTCAACCTCTACGTAACCTCTTTACCCCAACTAAGATTGAAGCTTTCAAGATGATTGAGTTAGCTCGCATACAAAACAAGCATCTCACACAAGTAAATATTTTGTTGAAGGATCATATCGCCGGACTCAAGGGCATTATCCGCAAGTTGGAGGAACTTTTACGCTCAATGTGCGATTACCCACCATCATCATCACCACCTTCATCGCCTCCGAGGACATAATCAGATGGGTATGGGCACTCCCCTTGGCAACTGCCAAGCTTAGGGGAGGTGCCCCGGTATCGTATCACCATCACACTCCTACCTTTACCATTTTACTTAGTTCGATCCTTTTAGTAATATCTAGATCTAGTAGATTGAAGTTTTGGTATGATTTAGTATTGAGTTTTGCTTTGTGATCTCTTTATGCAATCGAGTCCGTGAGCTATATAATAAAGATTAGTGTTGAGTCAAGGGCTTTGGTATCTTGCTATGATCTTGAGAAAGTAGAAAGAATAAAAAGAATAAAAGAGTTCATATTGATCTTATGGATAGTAATGACTTCACATATAAAGAGTATGAGGCATAAAAGTTGTTGAGAGTTGACAAACATAGTTTTGGTCATCGTTGCAATTAATAGGAAGTAATAAAGAAAGAGAGGTTCTCACATATAAATATACTATCTTAGATATATTTTATGATTGTGAGCACTCATTAAGTATGACATGCTAAAGAGTTGATGTTGGACAAGGAACACAACGTAATGGGTTATGTTTTCTCACATCTCAGTTAAAGTATATTGTCATGGATCTTCCCAACATGTTGAGCTTGCCTTTCCCCCTCATGCTAGCCAAATCCCATGCACCAAGTAGATATACTACTTGTGCTTCCAAATATCCTTAAAACTAGTTTTGCCATGAGAGTCCACCATACCTACCTATGGATTGAGAAAGATCCTTCAAGTAAGTTGTCATGTTGCAAGCAATAAAAAAATTGCTCTCTAATTATGTATGACTTATTAGTGCGGAGAAAATAAGCTTTATACGATCGTGTGAGATGAAAGTGACGGACTGCATAATAAAGGTTCATATCACAATTGGCAATATAAAGTGACGTTCTTTTGCATTAAGATTTTGTGTATCCAACCCTAAAAGCACATGACAACCTCTGCTTCCCTCTGCGAAGGGCCTATCTTTTACTTTATGCAAGAGTCAAGGTGATCTTCACCTTTCCCTTTTTCATTTTATCCTTTGGCAAGCACCTCGTGTTGGAAAGATCTTGATATATATATCCAATTGGATGTAAGTTAGCATGAACTATTATTGTTGACATCACCCAAAGGTGAATACGTTGGGAGGCGAAATTATAAGCCCCTATCTTTCTCAGTGTCCGATTAAAACTCCATAACCATAAATATTGCATGAGTGTTAGCAATTGTAGGAGACTATATGATAGTTGAGTATGTGGACTTGCTTAAAAGCTCTATTCTGGACTCTTTTCGATGTTATGATAAATTGCAATTGCTTCAATGACTGAGATTATAGTTTGTTACTTCCCAGTGAAGTTTCTGAACCATACTTGACATTGTGAATAGATTGTTACTTGAGCATGAGAAATCATATGACAAAATGTATATATTTTGCTGTTATAAGAATGATCATGATGCCCTCATGTCCATATTTTATTTTTATCGACACCTCTATCTCTAAACATGTGGACATATTTTTCGATTTCGGCTTCCGCTTGAGGACAAGCAAGGTCTAATCTTGGGGGAGTTGATACGCCCATTTTGCATCATGCTTTTATATCGATATTTATTGCATTATGGGCTGTTATTACATGTTATGTCACAATACTTATGGCTATCCTCTCTTATTTTACAACGTTTATCATGAAGAGGGAGAATGCTGGCAGGTGGAATTCTGGCTAGAAAAGGAGCAAATATTGGAAACCTATTCTGCACAGCTCAAAAGTCCTGAAACTCCACGAAAGTCATTTTTGGAATTAATAAGAATTATTGAGCGAAGAAAGTACCAGAGGGGGCCCACACCCTGGCAAGGAGGGTGGGGGCGCCCCCCCTAGTGGGCGTGCCCCTATCTCCTGGGCCCCCTGGTGGCCCTTCGGTGCCCACCTTCTGCTATATGAAGGCTTTTACACTGGAAAAAATCATAAGCAAGCTTAGGGGACGAAACTCCGCCGCCACGAGGCGGAACCTTGGTGGAACCAATCTAGGGCTCCGGCGGAGCTGTTTTGCCGGGGAAACTTCCCTCTGGGAGGGGGAAACCATCACCATAGTCATCACCAATGATCCTCTCATCGGGAGGGGGTTAATATCCATCAACATCTTCACCAGCACCATCTCCTCTCAAAACCCTAGTTCATCTCTTGTATCCAATCTTGTATCAAAACCACAAATTGGTATCTGTGGGTTGCTAGTAGTGTTGATTACTCCTTGTAGTTGATGCTAATTGGTATACTTGGTGGAAGATCATATGTTCAGATCCTTAATGCATATTAATACTCCTCTTATCATGAACATGAATATGCTTTGTGAGTAGTTACGTTTGTTCGTGAGGACATGGGTGAAGTCTTGCTATTAGTAGTCATGTGAATTTGGTATTCGTTCGATATTTTGATGAGATGTATGTTGTCTCTCCTCTGGTGGTGTTATGTGAACGTCGACTACATGACACTTCACCCTTATTTGGGCCTAGAGGAAGGCATTGGGAAGTAATAAGTAGATGATGGGTTGCTAGAGTGACAGAAGCTTAAACCCTAGTTTATGCGTTGCTTCATAAGGGGCTGATTTGGATCGATTAGTTTCATGCTATGGTTAGGTTTACCTTAATACTTCTTTTGTAGTTGCGGATGCTTGCAACAGGGGTTAATCATAAGTGGGATGCTTGTCCAATAAAGGGCAGTACCCAAGCACCGGTCCACCCACATATCAAATTATCAAAGTACCGAACGCGAATCATATGAGCGTGATGAAAACTAGCTTGACGATAATTCCCATGTGTCCTCGGGAGTACTTTTCTCATTATAAGAAATTGTCCAGGCTTGTCCTTTGCTACAAAAAGGATTGGGCCACCTTGCTACACTTTATTTACTTTCATTGCTTGTTACCGGTTACAAATTATCTTATCACAAGACTATCTATTACCTACAATTTCAGTGCTTGCAGAGAATACCTTACTGAAAACCGCTTGTCATTTCCTTCTGCTCCTCATTGGGTTCGACACTCTTACTTATCAAAAGGACTACGAGAGATCCCCTATACTTGTGGGTCATCAAGGATGAGCAGGAATTAAGCTTGGGGATGCTTGATACGTCTCCAACATATCTATATTTTTTGATTGTTCCATGCTATTATATTATCAACCTTGGATGTTTTATATGCTATTTTATATGATTTCTGGGACTAACCTATTAACCTAGAGCCTAGTGCTAGTTTCTGTTTTTTCCTTGTTTTTGAGTTTTATAGAAAAGGAATACCAAACGGAGTCCAACTGACGTGCCAATTTTTGATGATTTTTTATGGACCAAATGAAGTCCCCAGAGTAAAAGAGTTGGTCCAGAAGAGTCCCGGGCTGCCCACGAGGGTGGGGGGCGCTCCCACACCCCCCTGGGCGCGCCCCCTATCTTGTGGATGGCTCGGAGACCCCCTGACACGAGACCTACGCCAAAAATTCCTATAAATACGGAAACCTTCGGAAAATAACCTAGATCGGGAGTTCCGCCGCCGCAAGCCTCTGTAGCCACCAAAAACCAATCGGGGCCCTGTTTCGGCACCCTGCCAGAGGGGGATCCCTTACCGGCGGCCATCTTCATCATCCCGATGCTCTCCATGACGAGGAGGGAGTAGTTCACCCTCGGGGCTGAGGGTATGTACCAGTAGTTATGTGTTTGATCTCTCTCTCTCTCTCGTGTTCTTGATTTGGCACGATTTTGATTTATCGTGAGCTTTGCTATTATAGTTGGATCTTATGATGTTTTTCCCCCTCTACTCTCTTGTAATGGATTGAGTTTTCCCTTTGAAGTTATCTTATCGGATTGAGTCTTTAAGGATTTGAGAACACTTGAAGTATGTCTTGCATGTGCTTATATGTGGTGACAATGGGATATCACGTGATTGGCAGCTGGGCTTATATGTGGTGACAATGGGATATCACGTAAAGCACTGACACGTGGGACCACATGTTAGCAAACCGCCAGGACAACATCCTCTGAAAATAAGAATCCTCCCCTGCCATCCGCGCGGCAAAATCACCTCCTTTTTACTAATCTTGATTCTATAATTTTTTAGATCAATATAATTGAGATTTGTATCGATAGCACACAGGAGCAAAACCAAGTGGTACGGTTAAGGGCATCCACAATGTGTAGCCAAATGTGAAAATAGCTTTTGGCATCGTGGTAACCATTGTGGACGGTGTTGACAAAGCCAAAAAGATGGAACCAAAGCTCGCTGATTGATTGATTGAAGGAATAGAAAAATGCAACGTCTCTCCTCTTTCTCCCATGCTTGGACGCATGTAGTACAGTATAGAGCACAGAGTCTACTCCCCTGTCCCTTCTATCACAAATCACAAAGCAGTGAGGTGTCAAATCACAAAAGCACGGATGAAGCAACCATCATTTCACTCTTCGCTGACTCCGCTTCTCCATCGTCTTCTTCGAGAAACCATCTCACCGCACTAAGCTGGACGGACGATGCTATTGTGTACTCCCAGTAGTACTAGTCCTTCGGTTCAATGGACTTTCTGGATGCAAATAAGGCGGTTGTCTCAGCTTGCAGGCGGCACTTGCAAACGACTTACTGTGGTCTCCCTCAATGGTGTTCTCCGTTGAACGCACTTCGCCAAACCATAAAAAAAGATATCGTCGACGTCACCACAATGGGGAAGGAAGTCAAATATAGTTAATACCTCCATTTTTTTGTACACAAGGCCAGTATATCAAAATTACAATTTGCAAAGGGCCACTAACACTAATCGAGGCAAAATTGATGGGGTTTGCCACTCCTAGCAACCAAGGACATTAATATCCCCTGCATGCATGCGGAAGTGAGAAGGTTGGTTTGCATGGTGCTGCATTAATCAAGCGATGAGGAGTGAGGTGGTTGGCTCTTTGGTATTTGGAGAAAAAAATACGCATTAATTGACACGTGAAACGAGGATTTGTATCGATTAAATCCCGTGAAGGAAATCCCCGCCTTTCTTTTTTAACACTAGTACTCCTAGTACGTGCGTACTTATCCTGTTTGGGTCTAGGCCTTGCATTGCCAAACTTCGCCACACATTTTTGCCAAGCTTGCCTATTGTTTTCAAAATGAGAAGGAGGTACACTTGCGCATGGCTGTCGCGGTCGCACCGCACCCTCATACGATCGCTCCTGCACGCCGCGGTCGCACCGCACCCTCACACGGTCGCTCCTGCACGCCGCGGTCACACTGCACCCTCACATAGTCGCTCCTACACGCCGCAAACCCAACCAAGGGAATGCACCCTCACTGACACGTGTTGTCGCATGTGAACAAACCAAACTCAGCCGTCCTATCACTGACACATAATTTTCGTTCATAGAGTTTGTTTATCCAACCTCATGTTGGGGAGTATCTGTACGGCCCGTGCGGTGGTCTGTTGGGGAAGAAGAAGAGGTGAGGAAGAAGGAAAGAAGGGTTAGGAGACGTAGGATATTCATGCAACCGCCTGAAATGGTAGACCTACCCAAGTCAGGCGACTTGCATAACAAATATATGTTTTTACACAGCAAAAGATCCATAAAAACAACAACATAAAGAAAAACTATCACTGCTCACGGAAAGAGACAGCCTCGTCGTCTTTGGCTGCCGGTGCGAACCAGCCGTAGCTGCCGACGTGTGTCTCCGCACCGTGGTTGTCCTCGGCCTCCAGCTACTCGTTCAAGTGGAGCGTGCAAGCGCTCTGCACGGACGAGAGCACAACCCGGTTCAAGTCGAGGACGTCCGGTTCCACCTGCAGGAGGGCCTCGATGGCAGCGGCATTCGCGCGCTCCGTGTCGAGTCGAGCCTCCGCCGCCCAGTTTAAGTCCAGGACGTCCGGTTCCGCCTGCAGGAGGGCGTCGATGAGAACGGCATCTGCGCGCTCTGCGTCGAGTCGAGCCTCTGCCACCTGGTTCAAGTCCAGGACGTCCGGTTCCGCCTGCAGGAGGGCCTCGATGGCAGCGGCATCCGCGCGCTCCACCTCAAGTTGAGCCTCCTCCGTGCGGTTTGCATCCACGACATCCGGTTCCGCCTGCACGAGAGCGTCGATGGCAGCGTCATGCGCGCGCTCCGCATCGAGTTGAGCCTCTGCCTCCTGGTCCTCCTTTAGTATCGCCATGTTGAACCGCTGGTCCGCCTGCACCATGGGGGACTCGGACGCCGGCATGAAGTTGACGTCCATCGTCTCATACCCATCGGGGGCCTTCTGCGCTGCAACCTCCGCCATGAACATTGGATCGGCTTCCTCCTCCTCGTAGCTTGGCTCCAGAGAACTCGGGGATTGGCCCGCCGCAAAGCGAGCTTGGGAACGGAGGTCTGTGGCGCCGACCGCTGCCGCGATTTCTGCACGGTGCTCCGGCGTCAGTATCTTGTAGTAAGTGATCTTGCGGTGCACCATGGCTTTCCGGCAAACTAGGGGACGCTTGATGCGGGCTAGGTGATCGAAAGGTAGGGGAATGGGCTGGAGATTAGGTGTGGTTTTAGGGCAGTGGTTGGCGTAGGCCGAGCAGCGAAGGTTCTGGTGTGAATAGTGGTTCCGGTGACGACTGGTCAATCGGTTTTGACTGTACATCGCTCTTGTCGCGTTCGCATTGCAGCCCGGCACGCTGGACCCTCCATGTCGCTCACCGAATGGAACGCGCTTCGTCTTGCATTTTCGCTCGCTTGTGGGACCGCAGTTGAGAGCAAACCGACGTCCCTCCCCCTCCCCCGCCCGCGTCATTTATTATACTACCACTCCCTCCATTTTATGTGGAGTAAATAAAACAGAGGGAGTATACTATGGATGAGGATCCCCTGACATGGCCGAACCCATTGAGTAACTGACATGCGGGGCCTAGCAAGCATGGGGTCCGCCAGTAAGTGACCGAAAGGGAGGGTAAGGCAGGGATACCTACGTCAGAGGATCCACTTCCACTACTACTCCCTCCTTCCATTTACTATACAGGGCCTAATGCGTTTTTCGAGGCTAACTTTGACCAAATGTTAGAGTAATAATATATGACATGCAACTTACACAAAGCATACAGTCGAATTCGTATGTGAAAGGAGTTTCAATGATATAATTTTCACATTATACATCTCATGTACTATGAATCTTGTCAATAGTCAAATGCGGTTTTAAAAACACATTAGAGCATGGTTAATAATATAGCCAGTCGATGGCTATGAGGGACTGCCATGTCATCTATAGCCATCATCTATTATATGCACTCATACGGTAGTGTGGGCTATAAGGTTGGCTATTTCCCGCAAAAAAAATAAGGTTGGCTATTGTATTAGTACTTTTTCCATCTCCTCTCTATCTCTTTCTTCATATTTATTGTACTAGTATTTAACTAGGAATGCGTATATAGCTAAGGCTCTTGAATGAGAGCGCACTCTCGTTACTTTTTCACATCTCTCTCCTCCACATAGGCCCTATATAAATGGAAGGAGGGAGTACAAATGTTGTCAGTACTCCACGTGTACTATTGGACAGGGAGCTTAAAAAAGTTACTATTGGACTGGCTATACGTGGCGAAATCCTAGTAGGAAGAGCATGCGCGAGAACAAGCACATTCACGTGGTTGAAAAAAAATTGGAAACCATCTCGAGTACAAATCTAGGAGTATGTACGAATCTAACAATATTGATTGGGCGTGTAGTTGAATGTCGATACCTTTTTGATCAAAGTAGAGATACTTTGACTACACATAAAACTTATATGTAAACTAGAAAGGATAGGAGGGAGTATATTGTACGTTCAAAAATGAAATGAACATTGAATACCCTTTATATATTATTTGCGGATGCTATGATCACCGGTTCAAAATTTTGAATACGCCTTAGGTATCACGTGCCCCCACTCGTTCTCTCTCGATTTCATCTCAGGGTCCGGAGATCGATTGAAAGAGGCTAGGGTGGGTACATGCGAATGATACTCGGCGGAATGTACAAATGAGGTATGCGGGAGGATGGACTCGACTGGAGGGCGAAATGATCGATGGAGAATAGGGTTGGAGAGGAATGAGAAATATGCAAACGCCACATGATTATACTTGAACGACTCAAATAAACAATAAGTTGTCTCGCTTGGCCTACATAGTGAAAGGCCTAATGCGCAACACGGAGCACTGCCGCTCGAATATGGTCGGGAAAACAGGGAAACCGACATGTGGGGCACACCCATCGGGACGACGTAGCGCATACTAGTCCAATGGAGGAGCTGGCCCACGACCTCCTCACCACCGACAACCGTTCATGTGGGTCGTTGGGGCCAACAACGAGGCGCAGCTCCAGTACCGCCTCTGGACACGACGACCGCGGTGAGCGACACGCTCATATCATCGCTAGACACAGTCGGTTTCAGTGTGCCGAGGGTGGCGTTAGTGTTGTGGCACGACCAACAATATGTTTGGTTTGTGCCCAAGGTTGCCCCATCAAAGCATTGGGTAGCCAAAATTTTGGTTGAGGTATTGGTTGCCCATGATTTGGCCGACATTGGCAAGAAAAATGAACTAGAGTTGGCTAGAGTTCATTGGCATGCCAAAAAAATGGCAACCATCCAAACAAAGACCAATCATTGGGTCATGACCAAAATTTTGGTAAGGTGCACTTTGGCCACAATCCAAACACACCCCAACACCCGGCTCGTCGAGGGTGCACGGGGCGCCGCGACGCGTCCGCGGAGTGGTGTAGCATGGTCAACTGCATCCTCAGGACCTGAGACCATGTCGGGTCGTCTTGCTTTTTCAATGACATACGGGGATCGCATGTGAGCAAAGGGCATCTCCAATGTTGCCACGACCGCAGCTGACTACCCTGGCACACCAAAACCCTCGTCCCTCACGCCGTCGTGCGGTGCGTTCCCAGCCGGTGCCAGCTGCCCGCATTCATGCCGTCCGTTCATATTTCATTGTTAAGAGACTCGGTGCCCGAGGAACCAACTCCGGCGACTTAATGATGCACCCGGACGCTTGGCCTCACCGGAATGCGCTACTTAAAGCGGCAACGCCTAGCTAACCTCTACATCATAGCGCATCGTCCTCCTACCTGGCACCACATCTGCCATGACCGCAAGTGTGAACGCTCTACGGGAGAGCTTGTCTTCAGGGATGAAGCTCGAGGTCGCCGCCCTCGCTCAAGTCGCCTCTCGCGACGCAATAGCGGTGTAGTCGGACGCGGACGCGACCGCACAAGTGGTGGACACGCTGGCGGCCGATGACGGGAGCACCGTCAGCCACGTGTCCTACTTGCCGCCGTCCAACGTCCGGCACCGCCGAGGTTGGGGACTCCTCCGAGGATGAGTAGGGCATGGGAGGCGGTAGGGCATGGTGTGCCAACTGGCCGGTCCGTATCCCGTGTTCTACTCTTCCTCGCGGGAGACCGCACCTTCACTTCACGGGTCTTAAACCCCGCCCCTGTACATAGAGATCGCAGATGGAGGACGTCGGTCGCCGCCGTAGAATAGGTGTAGGGTCGGGTTTCTTTTATTTTTCTGTCCTATAAAAGTTCGAAATGTAATGAAAATCTGCCGTGTTTGCATTAATCTCGACCGGTGTATATGAACTTTCACAATAATATACATATTGTAGGAGTACTAGCAAGATGCCCGTGCGTTGCACGGAAGATCAAGATCTTGTGGGAGAAAAGGATGAACGAGGCAAAGCCTTATCTGCAAATGTGGAGAGGAGTGCGGGTAAATTGTCATAGTTTCCTTCCTATCCGTTAGATATAGATCGGACGGCCTATATTGCAGGATGACAGGCACACCATCATCACCAACTCTGCTTTTATTGAACCGAGACAAATCTAACATGCGAAGTAAAATAAACACATAGGGTCTATACATACACAATTTATCTTAGGCACTCCAATAGTACGTCCACTACACATTCACACATTTCACATCTTTCTACATCTACGGGAACCTACGAAAGGGTTAACATAAATTGCCTCTCTCTCTCTCCTCCCCTGATTTTCATGGTGGTGGGCCCCTCCCTCCCCCAATCTACAATCAACAGCTCACACGTTTCACATTACGTTAATTACATAACTGGGATTATGTAGGTGTAGCATTACTCGTCCTAAAAAACCCAAATAAGCCAATCTCCCAGCATATCGCGCGGGAAAAGACCCAGCCGCGCCGTTTTAGTCAGGATTACCAGATTACTAGTAAGTAGTATCGATGGATCGCGCGAAGGAGCACATTTGTTTTAGGGGGCGAAGCACCTAGTTTAAAAGGAAAAAAGGTGGTACACTCACAGCACTCCTGTCGCGGTCGCATTGCACCCCACACACGTTCGGTCTTGCACACGGCCCACGCAAACGGAATGCGCTTCAGCTTGCCTCTTCACTGACACGTGGGACTGCACTTGGAGAAACCGACCATGCGCCAAACTCCCCCCGCCCACCACGCGAAAATCTTCCCTCCCCCACACAAAAATTCCCCCCAAATCCGATTCATCCGCCCTTCGGCCAATTAGCCAATAATATTCCCCAAACCCCCTCCCCCGTCCCCTCCACTCCATTCGCTCCACCAAAGCTGCCCTCCCTGCCGCGTCGATACGTCGGCGCCGTGGTTTGTCGAGGGGACGCACGTCGATCCTCTTGCTCCCACAGTACGCTCTCGTAGACTGCCGTCCTCTAGCCGTGCCGCCACCTCTGGCTACGTTCTTGTGGAGGTGAACGGCGGTCAGCGCCGCCACCACTGGTGACGTTCAAGTGGAGACGCACGGCGGTCAGCTTCTCCCACGGTACGCACATTCTAGACTGAGGCCTCGTTCATGTCGGTGTAGCGCTGAATGTTAGCTGATAGAAATTGTTAATCTCAATGTTTGCCGAAGTAGTTTACTGTCAATATGCTCTGCTTAAGAAGCTTCCTTGCCCTGTTCTGCACTCAATCTGCTTAGCTGTGATGGCATGCCAAGGCCGATTAGTTGCTAAAATATCCTGCCATATATTTATTGTGACGTAGATTTGCATGGTCTAGTAGCCAATCTGTTAGGTGAAATAGCTCTACACCGTTTTATACTCGATCTTTGTTGCTGCGATGGCCTTCGATAGTTCGATGGCTGTGTGCTCGGCCTCAATGACTGCTGAAATAGCCTGCCATAATTTAGCACTCAAATCTGTTTGCTGAATTAGCTTTACATATATTTCGTTACTTAGATCTGCTCGTCCAAATATCTTGCCATAGCTTTAGACATCGACCTAGGTATTTTTTTCTGGACTTCATAAAAAAGCATATATGTTTTTCCTGTAATATCTAGTAGAAGAACTAATTTGTATGTCTAACAGATGGACAGGACTTGGATAACTTCTGCTCGAAGATTCTCCGCTGCATATGTCGAGGGGGTTGAAAACTTCATGAACTTTATCAGAGCTGAGTACGGTGGTCCGAAATCAGATGTGCTCTGCCCGTGTAGCAGTTGTATGAATTCAGTTACAAGACCCCAGTCAACTGTGCAAAATCATCTACACTTGTATGGGATGTCGGTCACATATACTAGGTGGGTTCATCATGGTGAAACTGTGAACGTCAATGTTATTGACTACGTGGAAGCAGCAGATCACCATCTTGATCTGCCTGATGCTCAGGTGGAAGAGGAGGAGGAGGTGGTGGTGGCGGAGCCAGTGAGTTTGACCAACATTGAAACAATGCTACGAAATGCTCGTGCATTCCGTGAACTTTCACCTGCAGAAGAAAAATGGTGGGCCCGCATGTTGGAACAATGCAACGTGGCTGTCACCCCAGGAAATAAGCTGTCAGTATTCTCAGCTATGGTCACCTTTCTTCAGGTGAAGACATCTGAGCGGATGACCAACAAATCATTCGATGCGATGTTGGCTGCTTTCCGCAAATCTT
The DNA here is from genome assembly GCF_018294505.1 of Triticum aestivum. NCBI lineage: Eukaryota > Viridiplantae > Streptophyta > Magnoliopsida > Poales > Poaceae > Triticum > Triticum aestivum. Next base: position 376,369,738 of record NC_057807.1, read on the forward strand.
TCCCAGATGCGTCTGAGCTGCCACACACCTACAGTAAAATGAAGAATTTCCTTCGTGCAGTTGGAATTGGATATGATATGATCCATGTTTGTAAGAATAATTGTGTTCTGTTCCGGAAGGATTATGCCAACTTAAGTGAATGCCCGAAATGCAAATCATCAAGATGGAAAGATGGCGATGCTGTGAAGAGGATTCCTCATAATGTTCTGAGACATTTTCCAATTACACCAAGATTGCAGAGGTTGTTTCATGATGCTGAAACAAGAGAGGATGTACTGTGGCATTCTAGGAACCAGGAGTACAGAGATCAGAATGTAATGAGCCATCCATCTCATGGTAGTGAGTGGAAAAGCTTCAATGATAAACACAAAAAGTTTGCTGCTGACCCGAGAAACATTAGACTTGGCTTAGCTTCAGATGGATTTAACCCATTTGGCCACCAGAGCGCCACATATAGCATGTGGCCAGTGCTTGTTATCCCTTACAACATGCCTCCAAATGTCTGCACCAAAGAATCAAACTACATGATGGCCTTGCTCATCCCAGGTCCAAAAAGTCCTGGAAAGGATTTTGATTTGTTCATGGAGCCTCTTGTGGAGGAACTTCAACAGCTATGGAGGGGTGTTCTCACTCGAGACCTATATAGCAGCCCACCAGCTGATTTCTTTCTGCGTGCTGTTATAATTTGGTGCATCCATGATTATCCGGCTTTGGGCACTATGTCAGGGCGAACGACACATGGTTACAATGCATGTGTTCGCTGTGACAGGAATCCGCTGTCATACGCAATACTTAGCAAGATCTGTTACATTGGACACCGTCGTTTCCTTGCCAAGGACAAGCCGCATCCTAGAAAATACCGAAGACATGTGTTCAATGCAAAGCATGAAAACCGTGATGCGCCAAAGAGGCTCACCGCCGATGAGTTGCAAGTGGAATTAGAGAAGGTCAGGCATATTACACCAGGAAACCATCCTGGTAATGGTAGCGGGAAAAGGAAGCGTGGCAGGGCAGAAGAGAGATTATTGTTTACCCGCAGGTCCACTTTGTGGGACTTGGAGTATTGGAAAGATTTGGATCTGCGGCATAATCTTGATGTGATGCACATCGAGAAAAATATATGTGACAGCATTATCGGCACACTTCTTAATATTGAAGGCAAGACGAAAGATACCTTAAAATCTAGGATTGATTTGACACACCTGGGTATCAGAAAGGATTTGCAGGTGCAAGATGAAGGTAAACCACGGGATATGGCACCAGCTGTGTACGTCTTGGACAAGGTAAAAAGAAAAGAATTCTGCGAGGTCCTGTCACGTGTGAGATTCCCACATGGATTTGCTTCCAACCCTGAAAGGAGAGTCAGTGCAGATGGAAACAAGGTACAAGGGTTGAAAACTCATGACTGCCACGTCCTACTTCAAAGGGTTTTACCTGTTATCCTTAGAGGATTGGGCCGCCCTGACTTATACAGAGCAGTTGCAGAGTTGGGACAATTCTTCAGGGAACTCTGCAGTAGAAATATCAGGATAGATGCTTTGGAGCGTCTTAGAGACAAGATACCAACTATCCTATGCGACCTTGAGAAGATATATCCTCCAGCCTTCTTTGATGTGATGGTGCATTTGGCTGTTCATCTACCTGATGAGGCACTACTTAGAGGTCCAGTACAGTATGGCTGGATGTACCCTATTGAAAGGCGGCTAGGCACTTTCAAGGGCTATGTTAGGAACAGAGCTAGACCCGAGGGTTCCATTGCAGAGGCCTACATTGCTACAGAAGCGTTGACATTCTGCTCAAAATACATTGAAACAGCTGATCAGCTTAGCAAAGAGGTGGGTGAAGACAATCCCGGGCTCAATGTTTTCGATTATTCTGTTCGAGTTACAGGGAAGAGTCGACAAGAGGACAAACCTAAAGATTTGGACAAAATGGTTTGGTATGTGTTGAATAACTGTCCTGAGATACTACCTTATATCAAGTAAGTGCAGTACTGCAGCTTATACATCGTAATCTACTAAACTTGCAGCACATTCTTATATATTTAGATGTTTGACGCGATCACTATGTTGTGCAGCATCTACAAAAAGGAGTTACTGCCGCAAAATCCAAGAAACATTGACAAACTGGTTATGGCAGGATTTGCGAAATGGTTCAAGAACCATGTAAGCTTTTGAATTGCACTGTCAGTTTTTTTAATATATTGAGTACATAAGATGATCAGCTTGTCTATTTTCTAACCATAGGTTAAGAAGATGCGGGAGGATGGGCAGGCAGTTGATGATGCCCTTTACTCACTAGCAATGGGTCCTGATACTCGGGTAAGACATTATGAATCTTGCGTTGTTGGAGATGTGCGCTACAACACCCTTGCACGAGACGAAGGCAGGAAGACACAAAACAGTGCCATCATGAGCACGGATACGTATGACAAAGAGACAACTGAAATGTATGCTAACATAACAGACATTGTTCAGTTGCAGTATATCTCCAGTTTCGAGGATCATCGGTGTGTGGTTCTGTTGTGCTGTCGTTGGTATAACCTGTTTTCCAGGATCGCAAAACCCAGAGCTGATGATTATTTCAAATCCATCAATGTCAAGGCGGCGTACCAGACCAACGAGCCTTTTATTTTGGCAAATCAAGCAACACAGATATTTTTCTTGGAAGACACATTTGCACGTAGCGATGACTGGAGAGTATTGCAAAGGTTTGAGCAGAGGAATTCGTTTAATGAAGTTGCACAACAAGATGATGCTTACACTGCTCCTGATGTACAAGATAACACAGATGTTCCTAATATCTTTGAGAACCATCACGTCAATGACGCCGGCGAAAAGATTGCCTGTCGTGCTGTGGACATACAAGAGTTGATCAAGAAGAAGCCAACGTTCGAGGACGTTGAGGACGAAGAAGAAGATGACACCATGGGGAATTACGATTCAGACTGATACACATGGCGAAGATGTTGACGCTGCTGCTGCGGATGATGATTACATTGCTTTTGTCGTATTTGCCTGTCAGAAGACGTTTTTTATCTACTATGTGAAATTGTGTTTGCTATGACAACTGAAACCTGATGAACATGTTGTTTAGTATTTTGCTGTGAGAACATCACTTGTTATGTATGCTGATTTGTGTTTGGTGATTGTATGACAACTAAAACATGATGACATTGTTGTTTAGTTGTACTCATATTTGGCTGTGAAACTTGAATTTGATGACATAGTTTGCTGTTGGACTGCAATTTGCTCGACGTCTTCGAATGAGAACAAAGCTGACCCGACAGGGCCTCTGCTATTTATTTATTTATGAGCAAAAGGGGATACCCCCTGATTTCCGTTAATAGAAATCATTAGATGTTCACAACACTACGCCCAGCCTGCTACACAGGTTTCATTCATTACTAGTTTCAGCAAAGTGCTCATGTCATAGCCACTGAATACATCACGAGTGCTACATACACTGCAAATAAAGAGACAATCATCCTACAGAGCACATCGATTTTGCCCATTATCTTCACAAGCTCTTTCATCTCCTCATTGCTGTCAAGGCCGTTCAGCAGCTGTTGCTTGGCCATGATCAGAGGAACTGCATCTTTAACCTTCTGCTCTGCATCTTCCTCTTCTGCCGTTCCTTCAGTTACTTGTCCAACACCCCAACCTGCTGGTATTGGGATTCCTCGGCTAACCAAATAATCAGCGTAGTTGCATTCCCCCACATCAGCAACTTCCCAGAAATACAAATCACACGAATCTTCCCTTTTCTGCACGAATCAAATTGGAAGATCATCAACCAAACTATTAAAAAAATCAGCAACTGAAAGCAGCAGAACAACACTTAAACATATTATTACCCCATGATTCGGGCATTTGTAGAAGACTCGGCCAGGGTTGAGGATTGTGGTTGAGATGCGATGGATGACTCTGCGTGATTTGCAGCAGTGGCACCACACCAACGGCAGCGGGTTGCGATGAGCAATCGGCTGTGGTGCGCGTGCCGGCGGGGGTGTGATGAGACCCACAGGCGATGGTACGACTGGTGACTTGGTGCATATCTGGTTGTTGCCTGCTGAAGAGTAGGTGGTGAGCAGCCAGCGGACATGGTTGCTGCGGCCAGAGCTTCTGATGCTAGGCAGAGTAAGTAGAGAAGAGGAGAAGCGAACGTTGGATATGTCAATTTCATTACTTGCAGAGTAGCATAGCACCATAATAGTCATAGTCTAGGTTTGGATTCGAACCAGCTATAGGAGCACGTCTATCTTTTTTCTAAAACTCGGCAACGTCTCTTTACTGGTAAACTAGCTTGTTCTGTACGCCTTCCCAAGTCTTTGATTTTCTTTCGCTTTTTTTTGCGAGGAAGGAAGAAGGAAAAAATTTAGAGTTCCTGGGACTCGAACCCAAGACCTGTCGGTTGAAAACCAAGGGTGCTCGTCACTTATGTGACGAACGCTCCCTGTGAGGAGGACGGCGGACGAACGCATTTTCCTTGCAGTTTTCTTCCTATATATAAAAAATTATGCTACTTGGTGTCTGCTTAGTCAACAAATGATTGTGCCAACCTTGACCATTGGATTGACATTCAACGTCTGTCGTGTTTCTTCATTCTCTTCGTCCTCGAGCCGCCAAAGCCAAACCAGCGCCAGCGGGACCGCCTGCTCCCGCCTCCCACGGATGGCTGTGCTGTCGCGCACGCATCATGGCCACATCGCACCCTAAAACTCTGCGCATCTTCCCCGGCTCCTGTTCATTCCCATCCGAGGCCTCACCATCCTCCTCCGCCTTGGTTCGCTCACCGCGGCGCCGCCCTCCGGTGTTGTCAACATGCTCAACAACCGAGAGGAATAAGGAGATGACTGTACATGGTGAGGATGACAGTAGGGACCCAACAGCGCGCGTAGTAATTTTGTTTTTTTGGGATGGAGAAGGGTATCAACTGGGTTGTGCGAGACCCGTGGCCCATCTACCCTAGGCTTTTATTTCATCTGTTTAGCACATGACCAGCCCAATTTGTTTTTTTTTCTTTCTGAAAATGGCTAGCCAGCTATTTTGTTTTTTGCAGAATAACCAACATAGGCCTACTTGCTTTTCTACGCCCTGCTGGGCCGGAAATCTTTCAAGACGAGGAGGGATGCATTTTGCCCAGAAAATGGGCTATAAGTAATAAGAAATGGGCTATAAGTAATAATAAATGGGCTGTAAAATGAAAAAATACAGCAAACAGACAATTAGTTCCAAAATATTGTTTTCTTTCGGATTTTGATATTTTAAATTTCATTGTTTTTGTGCGGGTTAAATTTCATTGAATTCAAATTAAGGTATATTTAGATTTAAAATTAATTTGAATCTGGCTAGAAATTTCGGGCTATATGCTGTTTGGGACAGATTTGGAGGCTGACTTGTGGGTCTACTAGGTTGACGTGTACTTTGGCTTTGTCAACTTAGTCCACAAACGATTCTAGCAGCAGTGACCGTTGGATGTTAATCCAACGGCCGTGCTGCTTCTTCAATATCTGATCTTCTTGCTCCAGCCGCCCAAACCAGCTCCGGTGGGACTGCCTGCTCCCGCCTCCCGTGGCCGGCTGTGCTGCCGCACAGGCCGCACCGCCCCACCCTACTTCATTGCTGGCCAGGCCATTCCTCTACTCACCCACACCTCCTGTTATTTTCCGGCGACGGCAGCCAAACCAGTAAACCCTCGTACTCCCCACCACGTGGGCAACCATTGCCGAGTCTTCCCCGGCTCCGTGTCGTTCCCTTCCTAGGCCACACCTTCGTCCACTGCCATGGTGCTCTCGGCGCTGCCTGGTCAACATGGTCAATGAATGACATCCATCGGACGTGGACTGTACGTGGAGAGGCTGACAGCTGGGTCCATGGCCGCACACAAGGAAATGCCTCCTTATTACGCGCAAAATAATGATTCCTCCACCTGACAGCTGGGACCCACCGGAAGGGCCTCTGTATTTCGTGAAAAAAACGTTCCCCCCGCTGACATGTCGGACCCACCAACTATATCTTCGCACGCAAGGAAGTGCCTCCTTATTACGCACAAAAAAATGAATACCCCCCTGCTAGCTGGGACCCACCATAGTGGGAGGATGACTTGTGCGTAGTATGAACGATTCTAGCTCCAGTGACCATACTATGTCCATCCAACGGCCGTAGTGCTTCTTCAACCTCTGGTCTTCTTGCTCCAGCCACCCAAAGCAGCGCCAGCCATGCCGCATGCTCCTGCCTCCCGTGGCCGGCTGTGCTGCCGCGGAGGCCTCACCGCCCCTACTATTCCCACCGCTGGCCTGGCCCTGCGGCGACGGCAGCCTCACACCGCAGCCAAACCAGTGAACCCTCATACTCCTCTCCGCGCGGGCTTCCACTGCCGCGTCTTCCCCAGCTCCGCGTCGTCCCCTTACTAGGCCTCGCCGTCGTCCACTGCTGTGCTGCTCTCGATGCGGCGTGGTCAACGTGGTCAAGGAACGACTTCCATCAGACGTGGACTGTAGGTGGAGAGGCTGACAGCTGGGTCCACGGTCGCAGCAAGGAAGTGCCTCCTTATTACATGGAAAATAATGATTCCTCCACCTAACAGCTGGGACCCATCGGGTGGGCCACTGTATTTCACAAAAAAATGTTTCCCCCTGGCTGCTGGGACCCACCAGCTACATCTTCGCACGCAAGGAAGTGCGTCCGGGCAAAAAAAACGACCCCCCTGACTGCTGGGACCCACCGGCTACACCTTCGCATGCAAGGAAGTGCGTCCGAAAAAAAACGATTCACCCCCCTGACTGCTGGGACCCACCAGCTACATCTTCGCACGCAAGGAAGTGCGTCCGAAAAAAACAATTCGCCCCACTGACTGCTGGGACCCACCAGCTACATCTTCGCACGCAAGGAAGTGCCCCCCTGACTACTGGGACCCACCAGCTACATTTTCGCACGCAAGGAAGTGTCTGACAGTCAGGACCCACCTGGTCGAAGCGTACATAGCGTTGTCATTCTGGTCGCGAACGTGTACGTACATACTGGTCGTTGTAGAGGCGCGCATGTGTCGTAGTAGAGGTGCGCACGTAGCATGTACATGTACGTACAACGGCCAGGGTGCAAGAAAGAAAATACGACCACATACGTACATACGGGCAGGGTCTCGAACGCCTACTCGCGTATACGTACGTCCAGGGCTCGTGTACATGGCTGGGTTGGAACAGAGGAATATCGTCGTCGTCGTGTTCATGGGGAGCCAACCGGCTGGGTCGGAACGGAATGCGTTGTCGTGTTCATCGAGAGGGCTTGGACAGAACAGGCGATGGAAACGAGGCCTGGCGTACCGCAGAACGGAGGAAACGGCCTTGTGTTTGACCGGCCACGTTCGAAATGGGATCCTGTTCATCGGGAGGGGTGTGGCATACTGTAAAATGGACGAAACGGACCTCCTACGGTCGAAACGGGGGTCCTGTTGATCGGGAGGGTGTGGCGTACCGCAAAACGGAGGAAATGGACTTGTGTTGGAGTGCTACGGTCGAAACGGGGGTCCTGTTGATCGGAGAGGTGTGGCGTACCGCAAAACGGACGAAACGGACTTGTGTTGGAGCGCTATGGTCAAAACGGGGGTCCTGTTCATCGGGAGGGGTGTGGCGTACTGCAAAACGGGACTCCACGGGATACTATTCATCTCCACCGTCGACCTCCTCCATCCTCCACGGGCTACCGTCGACCTCCTCCAGCCTCCATGGGCTCCTGTTCATCCAGCCTCCACCGCGCGGCTACTCCACCGGCTACTGTTCAACCACCCCTCCACGGGCACCCCTCCACCATCTACTATTCATCCATCCCTCCACGGGGTCGTCCTGTTCATCCAGAGGCAACGCCACGGGGTCCTGCATCCACCCCCACCGCTCACTGTTCATCCGCCCCCCTCAACGCTCACTGTTCATCCAATCGTTTGGCTTCAGTTAGCAGTAGTGGCGAAGGAATCGCTCGATTGGGTTCAGTTTACAGCCATCGATCGATCGCTCGGGTTCAGTAACGCGTAGCCTGCAGTGCAATCACTCGGGTTCAGTTAGAGCCCAACGCCCTCGCTCAGGTTCAGTTAGAGACAACGCCTCGCACACACGCGCGTACGTGTACGAGAGAAACGCGCATCGCTCGGCCTCGGACCTCCCACCGTAACCGGGAACTCCCCGAAATTTTCCTCGCCCTCACTTCTACCACGATTTTTTCCGTCATGGACGGCCTAAAGAATGTCATGCAGCTGCGTCTCCGGCCCGCCCAGGACGAAAAGCCCATTTTCTGTCATGATTTTTTGTCATAGAAGTAGGAACCCACCACATCTATGATGATACCGGGTTTTGTCACAATTATCTTCATAGAAGTGTCATATGTATGACAATTTTTTTTCGTTCGGCCCAAAATGTCACGGATGTGTCTTTTTTTGTAGTGCTAGGGGTAACATGGTATTTTAGCATGTCATTTAATAACCTCTAGTCCATGTTTAGTCCCTCGAACCAAGCTGGTAGGGACTCAGGAGTTTTTAACCAAATAGGGCCTTAGATTAACAACAGCTAAAGAGTTGCACGGGACAGTGGACGCACCAGCACCATGTGCATCTTCCGATGTACTGGGGTGATGTACAGTCTGTTGCAACAAAGAACAAACAACCAAGGAGCATATTTTTGTTGGTCCCAGTTTTGTTATTTTAGACACCTTTCCCTATGTGAGTGCAGCAAATCTAGTCCTGCTCAAACTCTACAACCTTGTCCCCCAAAACAAAAGATCAGTTCGTTACAAATGTGTGTACTGCGTTTGTCATTGTTTTCCCATTTCGACCATTGTAGGTGCTGGATAGCCAGTCTGTACTAGTACTTTCCCCCCTTCCTTTCCTCTTTGAACCACATTCTAGATTTATGCTATACAACTTTCCCCACTACTTTCCCCCATTCCTTTCCTCTTTGAACCACGTCTTAGATTCATGTGATACAACTTTCCCCACTACTTTCCCCCTTCCTTTCCTTTTTGAACCATGTCCTAGATTCATGCTATACAACTTTTCCCACTACTTTCCCCCATTCGTTTCCTCTTTGAATCACGTCCTAGATTCATGGTATACAACTTTCCCCACTACTTTCCTGTTTGATCCAAGACCTAGATTTCAGTGCAGAACCGGAAAAAGGCCACATGCAGCTAGAGCAATGCATGTGGAATAATTAAATTATACCTTAAGGTTCTTGGGGTGTGGTTCGGTGGGCAATCGGAGGCCGTTCGGCCCACACTATGTACGGCGGCAAAGAAGAAGGGGTCGGAGGCCCTCCCGCGCCGCTGCTGGGTGAAAGTGAACAGCTGCGCTGGTAATGGATTCCCTCCCTTGCCGACGGCGACAGTGTTAAGCCTCCTTCCCTTCCCGGCGGACGGATCCTGCTGGCTCTTTGACCAGCAGTGAGGGGAGAGAGAGAAGCCAAGGAAGTCTTGTTCAGATCTGGAGAGGGTGAAGAGAGCAACTGCAAGCGCTGAGGCTCCAACGTGTATATATACATTGGAGAGAGAGTACGAAGAGTGCAAACCCTAGAAAACAAGCGCCGAGGCTGCAGCTTATACATACTGTCACTATGAGATCGTATAGCTCCGTATCCATCCATTTTGACCAGTCAAAGAATCCTCTTGACACTAATTATGCTCAAGTGTAGTTATCGAACCCGAGACCTCAAGTTTGATGAGCGAATAGGCTAACCAGCTACACAACCCTCACTACAAAAAAATACACTTCCGTGATGATACATGTTTGTCACAGTAGGTCACGTTTTTTGTCATGCATGTACATCCATGAAAAATTTATGATAGAATCAAGATAGTCATACCTGTGCTATCGTAGAAGTGTTCCATGACATTACCAAAATTATCATCATGGAAGTGTCCACTTCCATGACGATAAATCGCGCGTCACAGAAGTGCTTCCGTCAAGGGTGACCGACATGTGGCATCCACTGTAACGGAACGCCGTTAAGCTATCGGGTCGGGTTTTGGATCCGATAACCCGTTAACAGCCCCGACCAATGGGGATTTTCCACGTGTAAAATCATCATTGGCTGGAGGAAACACGTGTCGGCTCATCATTGGGATAGATGTCATCCACTCACTGGACAGAAGGCGCCTATGATACGTCGACACGTGGCACGGCCCAACAGTGGCCCATTCCTGTGAAAAGGCTGACCCGTTTGACTTGGTCAAAAGCTGGAGGGCCGGCCCATGGAAAGCTTGTTAACGGCCTGTTAGCATATAGCCCATTTACAGCCCGCTAACCCAAGGCCCGTTACGCCCTATGCGAATTAGGCCCAGTAGCGTCATCTGGGCCATCCAATATGATTCCAGCCCGTTTTCACTTCTGGCCCATGTATGGCCCATGACGTCTTTCGGCCCATATGAGGCCCTTTTTAACTCTTGGCTCATTAGAGGCCCGTGCTAAAACTGGCCCGTAATGAACAGTGTATTACTTTACACCTATTAACGGCCCGTGGTGAAACTAACCCGTAATGAACAGTGTAACACTTTATACCCATTAACGGGCCGTTATTTCATTGGTCCGTTTCCAGCCCAAGTTAACTTTCAGCCTTCTGAGGGCCCATTTATTCTTGGGCTCATTTGCAGCATTCAGTTACTTACGACCCGCTACTGTCATTTTCTGCTTGTGGGCCAAATTCAGCCCGTCCTTACAGTTGGCCCGTTTGTGGTCCATTAGTCTGTTGGGCCATTTTCATAGCATCACCAAATACGGCCTATTAACGGCCCATTATGGTCATCCCATAAAACGTACGATTTTCATTATAGGCCCGTCTACGACCCATTAAAGGCCCGTACAAGACCCATAATTGAGTCGGCGGCCCATGGATCCTATGTGACGTAGAAGGCCCATGGATCTTGTGAGACGTAGAAGGCCCATGGATCCTATGAGACGTAGAAGGCCCATGGATCCGACGGCCCATGAAGGGCCATGGTCGGGCGAGTTGGCCCCCGTTTGAACGATATAGCATATTCAAAGAATTATCCTACTCAATACTATCACCTCTAAAAAGCATACACTATACTACAACGAGATCAAGGCATAGAAAGGTAGAATAATCCTACACTATACAATAAAGAAATTACAGCCGATTATACCCACTGGGCATTATGGTTCGGCACATGTGATAATAAAGCATACACAAACAGCAAATTACATACACTGGGCAAATACAACTCATACATAATGGACACGCATCAACTTAACTCCATTTGAACTATAATCTCTTCAGAAAATAGGATTGGCCGGATTCAGATAGCACAAATTTCAGTCTGCAAAATCTCCAATTCCTTCATGGTTACCTCGGTGTCTTGTTTCATTTTTTTGACTCTTGCATCTAATACCTGCATGTCCAGTCTCAACGTGTTGCTTATACGTTGACAATCATGTACACGTTGTCTTGCCACCTCTAGTTGATGCTCGAGAACATCAGCACATTCCAATTCCAATCCATAATCATTCGGTAACGGCCATGTTGCACTGCTCACAGATTTTTGTGTTGATGTCACTTCATCCTGAAATGTTTCTGTAAGTACACATGAGTAGGGCAAAAATATAGTTACAACAGTGAAGCGAACAAGACACTATTTTGTACTACATAGCAAAATAGGACTAACAATAATGTTACACGTCACTTTCACAAAAACAATGTTACACGTCATGAAGCATAAGCAGGTGATATTTTAAAAATTATAAAAAGATAGTCTATGCAGCCTGCATACAGAAATCCCTCTTAGCTCACCAGAGGAGCATGATGTTGGGGCCCAATCGAAAACACAGACAAGTTACAAACGTAGACAGCATGCTGCGTATAAGTAAGCAAGCAGTTGGCCATTCTGTACCTCAATTAAAGTCTTAGGGAGCATAATGAACAGCAGAGGGTTGCATACAAACATACTACAACAGGCTAAACTATGAAATCATTAGCGTAGTATAAACTAGATCGTGAGCCTCATGCAATAATAGTTGGTTAATAGACTTCAAAGCTTCAGGCACACTTCGGTGGAGTAATTAATTGGTAAGGCCTTTAATTATGTCAACTAATAGTGATACAAGTACCAAACATCAGGCATAATTATTTGGGCATCTCATTAAGTGAGGACAAATAAAGCAATTGAAAAGAGAAAATTAACTATGCCTGAAACAAACAAGGAATTGAACTGTTGAGTTGCATACAGTGACTTACCTTAGCAGGTTGAAGAGGCTCAGCGCGGCTCCTACTTCTCTTGCAAGGCTCCTTCCTAACATCTTGTACTTGGAAATCCTCAATCTTATCTTCATTGCACCCCCTCTGCAAGGTGACACAAACTAGTTACTCATCTCCTTGGAAGATAAATATGCATACTTTCTAGTCTGTGAACACAAAAGGATGAGATTATAACAAAACAACACCACATAATGAAACATGCTGCATCTCTTGCACTTGCACATAATGAAATAAGCATTTACTATGTCTGCACTATGTAAAAACTAGGCATACCTTCGAACCGGATCTCCAGGTACTCTTGAAGAGCCTACTGTAGTGTACAGCCAAACCTTTATGTCACCTATGACTTAGACAAGGCCCCACTACAGCAGCCCTTAGTGTTTAAATCGTTGACAAGCTCTGTTAGAGTGTTAGGTCAAGAATAGCAAGTAACCAAAGAAAACAGTCCTAGTATGGCTGGCTGATGCAAACAAGCAATTGAACAGATGTGTGAGCAAATCTTACATATCAAGAAAAGAAGCAAAGAAGGAGGCATAAAGACCATCACTTGACTGACCAGATTTAAGGGGCATTTAAACATCATGTGCAACCTATGAACCAACATAAGCATTGCATATTCCAGATTCTACAATGGAATGCACATGTATTAGGTTATGCCATGTATGATGATGCCTAAATGTACAGATAGCAGGCAGGAGTGATTCATCATTGCATGCACAATTGAATTGCAGGTTAAGGGCCAATTTGATTCCACCTTTTTAGGGCATATTGTCAAAATAAGCCATAAAAGATGTAAAGAAGTCATTTTTGAGTTATGGGCTTGGGCTTAACTAATCTCGCTTTGGAGGGGGGGTGTTTCGGGTAGAACCTCACTAAAAATTGAAGGGAAGGGGAATAGTGAAATGACTCTGTTGTCTGCCTATTTTACACTCAAAATGAAACTGCTGAAGCCCGTGTCACACCTGACTCTCAAGTAAAAACAAACACGCAAGCATTCATTGCCCTGCCCGCTTGCATCTCCTCTCCCCTTTCCCTCTACCTCGATCCCCTGCCTGCAGCACTAGGGTTCCTCCAGCGAGCCGTCGCCACTGGTCCTATCTGGCCTGGTCCTCGATGATGCTATGTCCAGCTAGGCTACATGGCCGGCGGGTAGGGGCAAATCTCCCTGGCTACTCCTTCCTCTAGCACCGCCCCTCATTCTCATGGTCTCCAGCAGCTGCTCCACTGTGGTTCGTCCAACGCACTACTCCGGCGGGCGCTGCACAACTACGGCTGATGCCACACTACGGCAGAAGGCACCTTGTTCCCCCTCCCCTCCTCCTAGGCCATGGCCTTGAGGTGCTGTTGAAAGATGAGCTCATCCAACAAGGTGAGGATCTCCTCTGATTTTTTGCCAATTTTTCATTCTGATCTACTATACGATGATCGAATTGCTATGAGCTACTTCTGCTGTTGCTATATGATGCATTGCTATGAGCTGCTCCTGCTGCTGCTATATGATGAATTGCTATGAGCTGCTGCTGCTGTATGATGAGTTGCTTTGAGCTGTTGCTGCTGCTATATGATGAATTGCTATGAGCTGCTACTGCTGCTACTATATGATGAGTTGCTACAAGCTGCTCCTGCTGCTGCTGTATGATGAATTGCTATGAGCTGCTCCTGCTGCTGCTATATGATGAATTGCTAAGAGCTGCTCCTGCTGCTGCTATATGATGAATTGCTATGAGCTGCTGCTGGTATATGATGAATTGCAGACTGCTGCTGCTGTATGATGAGTTGCTATGAGCTACTGCTGCTGCTATATGATGCTTTCAGGTGGTGCTGCTATATGATAATAACCAGCCATTTGGACCATCGAATTTCAATAAATAATTGTTCTTCATTTAAATGTGGGTCATGCGTTCTTCGTTTAAATTAGGAAATGGGATCTCTATGGAAAACATTGACCAAAGTAGATTGTGCCAAGTAGATGGTATCTTTGTATTTGCATTTTGAGAAAATAGTGATGGTCTGTTTTCCTATCATATTAATTACTGCACTGGGTTAAATTTGTGATGTTTGCAAGTCAAATTAATTTCCATATGGGCAGCAAAATGAAAAATATATAATGCAATCTAGACTTTCCACTGATCATACCAAAGATAAGCTGAAAACGCAATGAAAAAACTGGTTGGCTTATTACATGGAGCTTATATTCACAGGTGCTTATTTTCTTAGAATAACTCGTAATAACTGTCCCTAAGAAACTTGGCTAATAGAACTGGCATACAAATAACATGTCACGATGATTGCAATGGAGGAGTGACGTACCATAGCACACTGTATAGGCTCACCGCTGTCTCTCCTTTTTTGCGATGTTCCATGAAATTGCGACATACATCTTGTACCTTTTTCATTGTGTAACCCTATCTGCAAGTTGACACGGCTAATTTCAGACATCTCTACATGATACTACATTGCATATCCCTAGCGCATATTTAAACCACCAATTAACGATTGTGTGCATACCGTAAACTAGCCATGACTCTATATGCTGGACTAGCAGACACTCTAAGGGAGCCTAATGTAGTGCACTGGAATTCCTACATGCCACCTACGATTTTGTGTAATGTACTGCCCCTGTTCCTAAATATATGTCTTTGTAGAGATTCCAGTATGGACCACATATAGATGTATATAGATGCATTTTCGAGTGTAGATTCACTCATTTTGCTCCGTATGTAGCCTATAGTGGAATCTCTAGAAAGACTTATATTTAGGAACAGAGGTATGAGGTAGTATCATGTATGACATCTACATATCTAATTTAGCAGACAGTAGTAGAAATCATTGTCTGGACAAAGGGATTACTGGTTGGAAATCCTAGCAAAGCACGCTGGCAGGCACAGAACAATACAAGAGAGAGAGACGTGCTTACAAGATCATAGCAATGCCTTAGTCCAGGATCTTGGTTGGCCAAGCTGTTAGATCCAGAAGAATCATCGTCCTTGTAGTTTTTGCCAGCTGCATAACAGGTAACAGCGACCGGTTAGTATATTTGAAGTACATCGGGCAGGTGATGCTGGACGGGTTTAAAGGTGACAAGTACCTAGGCCGTGGCGGGTGCTTGGAATCTCTCCAGACGGTGGGAATCAGGTTAGAAACATCGAGGGTGATGACGCTGTGCTAGCTGTCGGGGTCCGGTAAGGAGATCTAGAACCGTCGAGTAGGGTGTTTGTGGAGCGGCTCCAGTAGGGTGGACTACGGTGTGGGCGAAGCGGATCTGTGGCCGTGGAGGAGGGCGTAGGTGAAGCTGCTCTGGTGGTTGGGTTACGGATGGTGTCGACGACGCAGATCTGCGGCCGTGGACGGGGCGTCAGAAGCTGCTCCGGTGGTTGGGTTAAGGATGGTGTCGACGATGCGGATCTATGGCCGTGGACGGGGCGTCAGAAGCTGCTCCGGTGGTTGGGTTAAGGGTGGTGTCGATGATGCGGATCTGCGGCCGTGGACGGGGCGTCAGAGGCTGCTCCGGTAGGTTGGATGAGGGTGCAAGGAAGCGGATCTGAGGCCGTGGACTTGTGAGTTGGCAAAGCGGCCCCGGTAGGGTTGAGAATGGTATAGGTGAAGCTACTCCAGTAGGGTTGACGATGGTGTCGGCGAAGCGGCTCCGGTAGGGTTGAGGAAGGTGTCGGTGAAGAGGATCAGAGGCCGTCAACGGGGGCATCGGTGGGGCGGCTCAGGGGGGTGTGGACGAAGCGCCTCCGGTGGGGAGTATGAATGAGCCGCTGCAGATGCGCGGCGGTTGACGAGAGTACCGGCGAAGCACATCCGGCGCCGTGGACAAGGCCGGTACTGAATGGGCTGTGGTACAGTGGTGGACGAGCAGTCTACTTGTTTTAGGGGAGGTGGGAGGGTAGATGCGGTCGCAGAAGCAGGTCCGGCGAGGTGGACGCCGCTGGCAGTGAATGGGCTATGGTACGCCGGTGGATGAGCAGTCTAGGGTGTTGAGAGGGGAGGGGAGAAAGGGCGATGAAGTACGGACGGCGTGATGTAAGATGCTCCGGTGCTGTGGAGTTAGTCGTTTTTGCGGGAGAGGGAGAGGAAATGGGGGTGCCGTGTAGTGGGGGGAACCGGAAGTTACCAAAGCAGCCCCGACCTATCATGTAGATGAGGGCGGTATTGTAACTGTTGGTCTCCGTGAACCAAGGAAAAAAGGGGGATTTTGCATGCTAAAGACTAAGGTGGCAGAAATTTTAGAAGGAGGAGGGAGATTTTGCTGCCCACGGGATCGTTCGTATCCAGTTTCAACTAATTTTGGACCGTGCTAGCGGGAAGGTCATGCTAGACTGTGTACACGGGGCACGCGTCAGTAGTTAATAACTGGTGTGAAGTCCACCCCAGAAAAAAAGACAATAACTCAGGATGATGCACCGATAACTTGGACGTTCACACGGGCGCGACCAATCGTACGGGTGTAGTGGCGCGTTCACAAAAAAGGGATCAAACGTTCAGCCTATGTATTTCTCGTGTAAATAGATAATTTAGTGCCATTGGTTATTTACTTTAAACGTAATGCATTGACGTGTTAGTGTAGAGGCGCACAAAAAGAAATGGACATTGTAGTTAGCTACTTAAAAGTGTTACCTCATATGATTACATAGCCTCCATTTCATAAATTGCGTACCCGTTGAATTCATATATGAATATTACATATATTACTTCAAAATAGAAACATAAATCATCCAAGGCTAATGAATTTGAATGCAAGAGTAACAATGGTGCATGTGCATGATAGCTACATTGGTTGTTTTAAGAAACATCACTGTAACTTTGGCATGCACAACTGAAAAGGTTTATTTAAATACAAAAAATGTGATATATGAGTGTCTAATCTTTATAGCGTTGAATCGATATTGTACCTTTGGCCACGATACGAAGTAGATATTGACTTATGTTCAAGTGATGCACGTCCACGATCGCTAGATAGTGATACGTGAATGAATTGTGCAATCTCTCTCACACGCATACATATCTCATTTCCCTGTGGGCATCAGAATCACACACGCGCACTTCGTGTATTTCTCTCCCTCCATCAGGGTTAAATTCGTCTTTCTACCCCATCCTACAAGTCTCTCACACAGAAACACACACGCTCTCTATGTCTAACACGCCCACCCCTTTAATTCCGCCCACCCACAACCACTAATGTCTCAAAGTATAATAATGTCTCTCACACATATGCTATCTACCTATCCCTTAATATATCTAGATATGTGTCACACAAACTCCTTCTCCCTACTAGCAAGATGCCCATGCGTTGCACGGAACATCAAGATGCATTTGTATGAGAAGTTTATCTTGTGGGAGAAAAGGATGAACGAGGGAATGCCTTATTTGCAAATGCAGAGAGGGGTGTGGGTATCTTTTTGCAAAATTGCCATATTTTCCTTCCTGTCCATTGGATATAAATCGGATGGCCTATATTGCAGGATGGCAGGAACACCATCATCGCCAACTCTATTTTTTTATAAGAGTAGAGATATGTGAGTGTCACTGCCCCCCCCCCCACACTCCCACACTTCCCAACACCTAAGGAGTATGGTGACACCTCGATCTTGATACTAATCTATCGACTGGCTTTTCTCTCAAACACACACACACACACACACTACCCGACACCGAAGGAGTAGGGTGACACCTCGATCTTGATACTAATCTATTGACTGGATTCTCTCTCAAACATACACACACACACTACCCGGCACCGAAGGAGTAGGGTGGCATGTTGATCTTGATAATAATCTATCTACTCCTCTTTTAAACACACACACACACACACACACACACACACACTAGTTGTGCCTCTGTGCCTACCGTGCACACTCTCGATACGTCTTTCTCCCCCCCCCCAACAATGACAGCAGAAGGGTGACAACTCGATCTGATCATAATCTGTCAATTGGTTTCTCTCTCAAACATTGCGTCTCGGTGCCTCGCTCGGTAGCCCCCTCGATATGTAGACTTCTCGCGCGTGCACAACTGTAGTGACGATGACGCTGAACCCAGTGTGCCTTGTTTTTACCGGCCTCATGTGATAGTTTTCACCCTATTTTCTGTTAATTAACAAGGCAACCTTTTCTTTGTTACTACTAGTGAATCTGAAATCATTCGGGGCAGACATAAAATATATCACTTCAACCCAATTATCGCAGCAACTGTTTTAAAAGAAATTAGCTAGCTGCCCGTGCGTTGCACGGAACATCAAGATGCATTTGTATGAGTACTTTATCTTGTGAGAGAAAAGGCTGAACGAGGGAAGGCCTTATTTGCGAACGTGGAGAGACGTGTGGGTATATTTTTGCAAAATTGCCATAGTTTCTTTCCTATCCGTTAGATATAAATCCGACGGCCTATATTGCAGGATGGCACGCACACCATCATCACCAACTCTGTTTTCTACTCCCTCCGTCCGTAAATACTTGTCATCAAAATGGATAAAAATAGATGTATCTAAAACTAAAATACGTCTAGATATATTTTCTTTTATCCATTTTGATGACAAGTATTTCCAGACGGAGGGAGTATTTGTCTTTTTAGAGATATCAACAAGTGACTATGACCGGACCTTACCAACATACTCAAAAAAGTAGTCCACAATTTTGATGTTACCCTCTTTTCTTGGCGGTGCAGTGCCATCTGGATACCTCATAAATAAATCAAGGACAAATCTGACCCCTTCCTGAAAAGACATACGTAGCAAAATGAGTGAATCTACACTCTAAAATATGTCTACATACACATCCGTATGTGGTAGTCCATTTGAAATCTGAAAAAGAAAAATATTTAGGAACGAATGGAGTATATATAAGAGTAGACATGGAGATATATCTCCAGCATGGTCTACAACAAAAATGTGCTGGGCTGGTTAGCGCCGGATGCTTGCAACGCGATGACATGAGTTTGAATTCTGTCTTTTAACTTTATATTTTTATATTATATATTACTCTACTTATTTAATATATACTTCTTTCGCTACTGTACTGACAGTGGAACCCATAGAGTACTTAGAATATTAAGGATGGACTTGTTTCTTTTTAACTCTCTGTACAAAGCTGTAGCCACCCTGCAAGTCACGTGTACACTGTACATGCAATTAACTTTTTATAGAGGGACAATCATATAGGCAATTAACTCAAATGGATTGGATGTCACTCTATTATTTCCAGCATAAAGAGCATCTCCAACGGCAGCCGGCAAATTTCCTGCCACTTCCTTCCGCGGAGGACGACATCAAACGCCAGCGGCATACATTTTTACAACTCTAACCAACCAGATGAAATTCGTGCAAACACGGACTGATTTCATATAAACATCAAGGATTTCGTATAAAAAAGCCGGATCTTCATATAAACATGATGGATTCATTACATTTACATGAACTAAGAGGTGCCAATCCGGCTCGCTTGTATAATTAATACTCCTTCCGTCCATAAATACTTGCCTAGAAATGGATATATCTAGACTTATTTTAGTTCTAAATGGCCACCCGCGGATCCCTTTGTCTTCCTCATGTCCGTCAGACACTTGCGGGGTGGACGAAGGTCCTCGGAAGAGACGAAGCAACAAAGAAACCACCTGAATCCGCGGTCATCGCCTCGGCAGTGGCCTTCATGGGTCCCAAGTGGCGGCGGCCTCCCGTGTTCTACTTCTCCTCGATGATGGTGGCGGACACGGAGAAGCTGGTGATAAGCACATTTCATATACATAATTTTGGCATTGAATTATACCATTCATTGAGTTATGCCCATCTATTCTTGCTAAGTTTAGTTGAATATTTGCATGAACATCATATAATGAATCATTTACTAGTCATTGTGTTTCTTTTGCAGAAAAGTGCGTAAAGGCACTATAAACTCTAAGATCTGGACTAGGTGGCTAAGAGAACCAGTCAAGTGAAAAGAAAGAAGAAGGACGGAGGGACTTGTGTGTGATGATAAGAAGTAACCAGAGGGGTTAGCCAAAGAAGAGAGGGACCAACTTGAGAAGAAAGAAGATAAGTAGGAGGGCAAAATTGCAAAGTGGTATATCAGATCATGGGGGATCAAAATCCCTAGCGCAGCCACCAATCCCCTTTGGGCCTGGCACATCTCTCTCTCCCTCACCCTTCCTTCTCCAACTCCGGCTGCCACCACGGCCAGGCCGGCGTGGTGGTGCGCCTCCGCGCCATCCATTCACCAGCACCACCATCGCCTCCTGCCACCACTCCACCACGCACCACCAGCACCACCATCGCCTCCACCACGCGCCACCAGCGCCCACCTCGCGCACCCCTCCTTCTTCCTCTCGACCTCCTGCTGCTGCCTTCTCCTCTTCCATGTAACCTGCTGCTGCTCCTTCTTCCTATGCGCCCCTGCTGCTCTTCTTGCTGAAGCCCTTTTCCCTCACCACGCTGTTGTTCCTTCTTCTTCCCCTTGCTGCTACTCTCCATCGCCAGATTTTGCTACTGCTCCATCCCACGCTGTCGCCGCTTCTTCTCCAAGCCCCCATGCTGCCGCTACTCCCTTTCCTCACTGCTGCTCCTTCTTTCTGTACCTCTGCTGCTCTTCTCAAAATCCCAAGCTGCTGCTCCTTCTCTGAACCAACTGCTGGCTGCTATTACCTCTCCCTAAAACTGCTGTTGCTCCTCTTTCTTGCTGCACCTTCTCTCAAACGCCCCTGCTGCTCCTAATCTTAACCATAAACTATTGCTATCTCTCTTTTTCCCTCTCTATATTCTCTGAATTTCTGTAATAGATGTGTAATGCCCTGCAATGTTTAGATTCTATGAATGCTTGCAATCCGTGAATGGTTCAGTTTCGTACTTATAAATATTGTATCACATATTGTGTGTTCTCACTAGTTGAATTGTTCTTGCTATGTATCTGTGGTTTATCCATCACCATATATGTGTATCTAACCAACTTGTTCCAGTTTGTAGTTTATGTGTTCACTCAGGTACTTGTGATACAAAAATTTGTGTGTGAGTTTGTGTTGTGAAACATTTATATTCATCCATATAGCCGTGATTCATCCCACTGTTATATGTTTGATGGTTATATGTGTTCATGTCTTGTTGATTCCCTTTCGTCATTGATGTTTGTCTGTGTTAGTGTTTTAATTCCTCAAGCCTAATAAAAATACCAAAAAGACAGAGTATAATCTGAATGTATCTTTGCTTATTTTGCATTCTCTTTGGCGTCGACCTTCGGGAACTACCTTGTTTAGTTTAGGTTTTATTTTCTGTTTTCGTCACCAAATATCGTGTCACCTAGCTTTAGCCGAGCATAGTTGCCGTCGCCTAGTCCCTGTGGAGAACACGACACTCGTAGTTTGGGGCGTAAAAACCCTGCTATATTACAATTGATCATTTTGGCGCCGTTGCCGGGGATTAGCATTGAGTGACCGTGTTAGGCTATAGACTAGGTTTTTCTTGTTTTCATTTTGTGCCATATATTTGTGATATATCTCTAGCCACTAACCCCTGTTTTAGTTAGTATCTTTTTGTCTTCTTTTCCTTTTTTGCAAGTTGGATTATCCTCTCGAAAATGGCATTCTATTCAGATCATCAGGCTTATGCGAGCAACACTACAAACAACACGGAAAGTATTCAAGAATTGATAAGTAAGATTTCCCATCAATTAGACAATTTAGCTCGGCAGCGAGAAGTAGCTTTTGAGGATAGGCCTAGCTCTTATGATCCTTATTCTAGAGGCCATCCTTATGTTGCTCCTACCTGCCATATTTGTGGATTTCAGGGCCATTCGCCCGCTGAATGTCAGCGTGGTTACTCCCATCCTCCGGATTGTTTTGGCATGAGCTTCGCTCAACAGCATAGCTCATACCAAAACAATTACTCACATGGGTGGCCTGAAAACCCGAATATGTTATATAGGAGCAACAACCCTGAGATCTCACAGTTTGCTTCTAGTAATCATATGCAGGGATTTAGGTATGAAGAGGAGAGCCACAACTATGCTCCACAACAGATTTATTCAGCTCCTACTCATATACCTCAACACCAGGACATGTTGCCAATGGAGTTAAATGGTCCTCCATTTGGTCAACCAACATCTTCAACACAAGTGCCCACACAAGATGACTTGATGATATAGACAAGCTCACATTGCTTGGTCTCGAGTTCACTTGGAGTGACGAAGATGATCCAATTAGGCTGGTGATACTAGAGGAAATGAAGAAGATTAAGAGTGGAAAGGAGCTAGTGGAAGAAGTAAGGAAGATTGAGAAGAACATCAACGCTATCAATACTATCTCTTCCCTCCCTGAGCTGAGTGTTGCCGGGATATCCCTTGAGGTGTGTGAGGTTCCAACACCTTCACATTCAGCTGAGCAAGATAGCGAGAGTCCAGAGGAAGAGATACGTCAGATCCAAGAAGAAATTCTCGAAGCCAAAGCACAAGATGATCCAGAGCTCGAACAACAAAGTGATCAAGTTGAAGACCCATCATCTATTACTCTTGAAGAAGCAAAAGAAGTTGATGTGATTGAAGATGAAGAACCAGAAACGCATTTGCCCATCGTCATACAGGAGCGTGATTTAGCAGGTTTATCCAATCCTCTTTATGACATGCTTCCTTATGAGATCTTTGCTGCTACTTTCCATTGTGTTATACCATCAATTAAGCTAGACTTGAAAAATTATTTGCTTGGACATGATCATACATACATTGTTGGTGGCATTGCTCTCATTCCTGATGATGACACTTATTTTCCTTATGCTTGTCCTATGCTTAATGAAACATATTATTCCCGTCCTAGTCTTGAGCTTAATGATAAATTTCATCCTCATGTTAGTGTCGACCTTGCTGATTTCTACCATCCTAAACATGTGCTTTATAGCTATGCTTATGTAATTGGATATTCGATTGATGACTTGGAGGGTATTACCCCTACCACTTGCATTGTCTCTTTTGTTGAGAGTGCTTTCAGGTTTTTGCTTGTGCGCGATCCATTACATGCTGACCAGGTTCGAGGTGACATTCCTTGGGACCCTGGTGGACTCAGAGCATGGGGATGAGGAGAAGCAAGGGGGCACACACGAGGAAGGGAGAAGCTGGAGCAGGCATGAGGATAGAGAAGCAAAAGGAGAGGAGCTGCAGTTGGTGAGGTGATCGAGCGAGTGCTACATCATCAAAGCCCGGTGAGCTGTTTCATGACCCATTTCGAGTATATCATCCATTGATACATGCTGAAATCAAATGTTATTTGGGTTGCTTAAGCCATGTCTTAAATGTTGCCCCACTGAATTTTATTTGACATATGGTGCTTGATGAGAATATGCGAACTGATTGTTGAATGCCATGTAAACTAGTGATCTACATATTGCTTGCTTTGCTGAAATTAGTGAAAGTTATTAGTTTTGAGTGCTCAAATCCCTAGTACACTAGAAAACTTAATCATTTTTTGCTTTTACCTTGATACACCTAGATCACCACGTTTAGATGCTGAATTTGTGCCAAGTGTCTTCCCATTGAGAGCAATCACCTAACCACTATGGATTAGCATGCTATGTTCCCTGGATCGGTAGCATGTGAACCAGACATGGAGAAGTGATGATTCATGTTTTTGTTCTTATGCGTTGTTCATTTAAGATAAGTAATAATGAATAAATAAGTCTGGCTACCTACAGTAGCATGTCATGTTCCCGGGATCGGTGGCATGTGAAATCAGGTTAGCTTGGGCAGTAATTAATAATAATAAAAATGTAATTGTCGAACTAGGTGTATACCATGTTCTCGGGACCGGTGGTATGTTCCTTTGGGGAGACAAACAAAAAAATTAATAAAAATTGGTTGAGCCAGGTGTATACCATGTTCTCGGGATCGGTATCATGTTCCTTCGGTGAGACTAACAAAATAATATGTGTGTTTCTTTCAAATTCAATAAGTGGTTCAACCACAAAGTCATATTTCTGCAAATAAGAGATTTAATTCCAGTTCTTTTTGTTCTCGGGATCATGATCTCTTTAGGAACCATTTGGCGCAGTCATCATTTAAACTTGTTGGTCCTCTTTTATCATTGTAAAAGTTTAAAATGGTCAAGTCTACTAGTATCCTATTGCTTTGATGCACTCCTAACCATTATTTCACTAGCTAAGTCTGAAGCATGCCTTGTGTGGAGATCTATTTTACTAGGACATTCTTTACTCAGTTCACTGTTCATATTCTTGCTCTTGTCATAGGCCTTTACTTGAGGACAAGTAAAGATTTAAGTGTGGGGGAACTTGATAAGCACATTTCATATACATAATTTTGGCATTGAATTGTACCATTCATTGAGTTATGCCCATCTATTCTTGCTAAGTTTAGTTGAATATTTGCATGAAAATCATATAATGAATCATTTACTAGTCATTGTGTTTCTTTTGCAGAAAAGTGCGCAAAGGCACTATAAACTCTAAGATGTGGACTAGGTGGCTAAGAGAACCAGTCAAGTGAAAAGAAAGAAGAAGGACGGAGGGACTTGTGTGTGATGATAAGAAGTAACCAGAGGGGTTAGCCAAAGAAGAGAGGGACCAACTTGAGAAGAAAGAAGAGAAGTAGGAGGGCAAAATTGCAAAGTGGCAGATCAGATCATGGGGGATCAAAATCCCTAGCGCAGCCACCAATCCCCTTTGGGCCTGGCACATCTCTCTCTCCCTCACCCTTCCTTCTCCAACTCCGGTCACCGCCACGGCCAGGCCGGCGTGGTGGTGCGCCTCCGCGCCATCCATTGACCAGCACCACCATCGCCTCCTGCCACCACTCCACCACGCACCACCAGCACCACCATCGCCTCCACCACACGCCACCAGCGCCCACCTCGTGCACCCCTCCTTCTTCCTCTCGACCTCCTGCTGCTGCCTTCTCATCTTCCACGCAACCTGCTGCTGCTCCTTCTTCCTATGCGCCCCTACTGCTCTTCTTGCTGAAGCCCTTTCGCCTCACCACGCTGCTGTTCCTTCTTCTTCCCCTTGCTGCTACTCTCCATCGCCAGATTTTGCTACTGCTCCATCCCACGCTGCCGCCGGTTCTTCTCCAAGCCCCCATGCTGCCGCTACTCCCTTTCCTTGCTGCTGCTCCTTCTTTCTGTACCTCTGCTGCTCTTCTCAAAATCCCAAGCTGCTGCTCCTTCTCTGAACCAACTGCTGGCTGCTATTACCTCTCCCCAAAACTGTCGTTGCTCCTCTTTCTTGCTGCACCTTCTCTCAAACGCCCCTGCTGCTCCTAATCTTAACCATAAACTGTTGCTATCTCTCTTTTTCCCTCTCTATATTCTCTGAATTTCTGTAATAGATGTGTAATGCCCTATAATGTTTAGATTCTATGAATGCTTGCAATCCGTGAATGGTTCAGTTTCGTACTTATAAATATTGTATCACATATTGTGTGTTCTCACTAGTTGAATTGTTCTTGCTATGTATCTGTGGTTTATCCATCACCATATATGTGTATCTAACCAACTTGTTCTAGATTGTAGTTTATGTGTTTACTCAGGTACTTGTGATACAAAAATATGTGTGTGAGTTTGTGTTGTGAAACATTTATATTCATCCATATAGCCGTGATTCATCCCACTGTTATATGTTTGATGGTTATATGTGTTCATGTCTTGTTGATTCCCTTTCGTCATTGATGTTTGTCTGTGTTAGTGTTGTAATTCCTCAAGCCTAATAAAAATACCAAAAAGACAGAGTATAATCTGAATGTATCTTTGCTTATTTTGCATTCTCTTTGGCGTCGACCTTCGGGAACTACCTTGTTTAGTTTAGGTTTTATTTTCTGTTTTCGTCACCAAATATCGTGTCACCTAGCTTTAGCCGAGCATAGTTGCCGTCGCCTAGTCCCTGTGGAGAACACGACACTCGTAGTTTGGGGCGTAAAAACCCCGCTATATTACAATTGATCATTTTGGCGCCGTTGCAGGGGATTAGCATTGAGTGACCATGTTAGGCTATAGACTAGGTTTTTCTTGTTTTCATTTTGTGCCATATATTTGTGATATATCTCTAGCCACTAACCCCTGTTTTAGTTAGTATCTTTTTGTCTTCTTTTCCTTTTTTGCAAGTTGGATTATCCTCTCGAAAATGGCATTCTATTCAGATCATCAGGCTTATGCGAGCAACACTACAAACAGCACGGAAAGTATTCAAGAATTGATAAGTAAGATTTCCCATCAATTAGACAATTTAGCTCGGCAGCGAGAAGTAGCTTTTGAGGATAGGCCTAGCTCTTATGATCCTTATTCTAGAGGCCATCCTTATGTTGCTCCTACCTGCCATATTTGTGGATTTCAGGGCCATTCGCCCGCTGAATGTCAGCGTGGTTACTCCCATCCTCCGGATTGTTTTGGCATGAGCTTCGCTCAACAGCATAGCTCATACCAAAACAATTACTCACATGGGTGGCCTGAAAACCCGAATATGTTATATAGGAGCAACAACCCTGAGATCTCACAGTTTGCTTCTAGTAATCATATGCAGGGATTTAGGTATGAAGAGGAGAGCCACAGCTATGCTCCACAACAGATTTATTCAGCTCCTACTCATATACCTCAACACCAGGACATGTTGCCAATGGAGTTAAATGGTCCTCCATTTGGTCAACCAACATCTTCAACACAAGTGCCCACACAAGATGACTTGATGATATAGACAAGCTCACATTGCTTGGTCTCGAGTTCACTTGGAGTGACGAAGATGATCCAATTAGGCTGGTGATACTAGAGGAAATGAAGAAGATTAAGAGTGGAAAGGAGCTAGTGGAAGAAGTAAGGAAGATTGAGAAGAACATCAACGCTATCAATACTATCTCTTCCCTCCCTGAGCTGAGTGTTGCCGGGATATCCCTTGAGGTGTGTGAGGTTCCAACACCTTCACATTCAGCTGAGCAAGATAGCGAGAGTCCAGAGGAAGAGATACGTCAGATCCAAGAAGAAATTCTCGAAGCCAAAGCACAAGATGATCCAGAGCTCGAACAACAAAGTGATCAAGTTGAAGACCCATCATCTATTACTCTTGAAGAAGCAAAAGAAGTTGATGTGATTGAAGATGAAGAACCAGAAACGCATTTGCCCATCGTCATACAGGAGCGTGATTTAGCAGGTTTATCCAATCCTCTTTATGACATGCTTCCTTATGAGATCTTTGCTGCTACTTTCCATTGTGTTATACCATCAATTAAGCTAGACTTGAAAAATTATTTGCTTGGACATGATCATACATACATTGTTGGTGGCATTGCTCTCATTCCTGATGATGACACTTATTTTCCTTATGCTAGTCCTATGCTTAATGAAACAAATTATTCCCGTCCTAGTCTTGAGCTTAATGATAAATTTCATCCTCATGTTAGTCTCGACCTTGCTGATTTCTACCATCCTAAACATGTGATTTATAGCTATGCTTATGTAATTGGATATTCGATTGATGACTTGGAGGGTATTACCCCTACCACTTGCATTGTCTCTTTTGTTGAGAGTGCTTTCAGGTTTTTGCTTGTGCGCGATCCATTACATGCTGACCAGGTTCGAGGTGACATTCCTTGGGACCCTGGTGGACTCAGAGCATGGGGATGAGGAGAAGCAAGGGGGCACACACGAGGAAGGGAGAAGCTGGAGCAGGCATGAGGATAGAGAAGCAAAAGGAGAGGAGCTGCAGTTGGTGAGGTGATCGAGCGAGTGCTACATCATCAAAGCCCGGTGAGCTGTTTCATGACCCATTTCGAGTATATCATCCATTGATACATGCTGAAATCAAATGTTATTTGGGTTGCTTAAGCCATGTCTTAAATGTTGCCCCACTGAATTTTATTTGACATATGGTGCTTGATGAGAATATGCGAACTGATTGTTGAATGCCATGTAAACTAGTGATCTACATATTGCTTGCTTTGCTGAAATTAGTGAAAGTTATTAGTTTTGAGTGCTCAAATCCCTAGTACACTAGAAAACTTAATCATTTTCTGCTTTTACCTTGATACACCTAGATCACCACGTTTAGATGCTGAATTTGTGCCAAGTGTCTTCCCATTGAGAGCAATCACCTAACCACTATGGATTAGCATGCTATGTTCCCTGGATCGGTAGCATGTGAACCAGACATGGAGAAGTGATGATTCCTGTTTTTGTTCTTATGCGTTGTTCATTTAAGATAAGTAATAATGAATAAATAAGTCTGGCTACCTACAGTAGCATGTCATGTTCCCGGGATCGGTGGCATGTGAAATCAGGTTAGCTTGGGCAGTAATTAATAATAATAAAAATGTAATTGTCGAACTAGGTGTATACCATGTTCTCGGGATCGGTGGTATGTTCCTTTGGGGAGACAAACAAAAAAATTAATAAAAATTGGTTGAGCCAGGTGTATACCATGTTCTCGGGATCGGTATCATGTTCCTTCGGTGAGACTAACAAAATAATATGTGTGTTTCTTTCAAATTCAATAAGTGGTTCAACCACAAAGTCATATTTCTGCAAATAAGAGATTTAATTCCAGTTCTTTTTGTTCTCGGGATCATGATCTCTTTAGGAACCATTTGGCGCAGTCATCATTTAAACTTGTTGGTCCTCTTTTATCATTGTAAAAGTTTAAAATGGTCAAGTCTACTAGTATCCTATTGCTTTGATGCACTCCTAACCATTATTTCACTAGCTAAGTCTGAAGCATGCCTTGTGTGGAGATCTATTTTACTAGGACATTCTTTACTCAGTTCACTGTTCATATTCTTGCTCTTGTCATAGGCCTTTACTTGAGGACAAGTAAAGATTTAAGTGTGGGGGAACTTGATAAGCACATTTCATATACATAATTTTGGCATTGAATTGTACCATTCATTGAGTTATGCCCATCTATTCTTGCTAAGTTTAGTTGAATATTTGCATGAAAATCATATAATGAATCATTTACTAGTCATTGTGTTTCTTTTGCAAAAAAGTGCGCAAAGGCACTATAAACTCTAAGATGTGGACTAGGTGGCTAAGAGAACCAGTCAAGTGAAAAGAAAGAAGAAGGACGGAGGGACTTGTGTGTGATGATAAGAAGTAACCAGAGGGGTTAGCCAAAGAAGAGAGGGACCAACTTGAGAAGAAAGAAGAGAAGTAGGAGGGCAAAATTGCAAAGTGGCAGATCAGATCATGGGGGATCAAAATCCCTAGCGCAGCCACCAATCCCCTTTGGGCCTGGCACATCTCTCTCTCCCTCACCCTTCCTTCTCCAACTCCGGTCACCGCCACGGCCAGGCCGGCGTGGTGGTGCGCCTCCGCGCCATCCATTGACCAGCACCACCATCGCCTCCTGCCACCACTCCACCACGCACCACCAGCACCACCATCGCCTCCACCACACGCCACCAGCGCCCACCTCGTGCACCCCTCCTTCTTCCTCTCGACCTCCTGCTGCTGCCTTCTCTTCTTCCACGCAACCTGCTGCTGCTCCTTCTTCCTATGCGCCCCTACTGCTCTTCTTGCTGAAGCCCTTTCGCCTCACCACGCTGCTGTTCCTTCTTCTTCCCCTTGCTGCTACTCTCCATCGCCAGATTTTGCTACTGCTCCATCCCACGCTGCCGCCGGTTCTTCTCCAAGCCCCCATGCTGCCGCTACTCCCTTTCCTTGCTGCTGCTCCTTCTTTCTGTACCTCTGCTGCTCTTCTCAAAATCCCAAGCTGCTGCTCCTTCTCTGAACCAACTGCTGGCTGCTATTACCTCTCCCCAAAACTGTCGTTGCTCCTCTTTCTTGCTGCACCTTCTCTCAAACGCCCCTGCTGCTCCTAATCTTAACCATAAACTGTTGCTATCTCTCTTTTTCCCTCTCTATATTCTCTGAATTTCTGTAATAGATGTGTAATGCCCTATAATGTTCAGATTCTATGAATGCTTGCAATCCGTGAATGGTTCAGTTTCGTACTTATAAATATTGTATCACATATTGTGTGTTCTCACTAGTTGAA
The DNA here is from genome assembly GCF_018294505.1 of Triticum aestivum. Classification (NCBI taxonomy): domain Eukaryota; kingdom Viridiplantae; phylum Streptophyta; class Magnoliopsida; order Poales; family Poaceae; genus Triticum; species Triticum aestivum. The sequence goes on from NC_057807.1 coordinate 376,399,950, forward strand.
TTGTTCTTGCTATGTATCTGTGGTTTATCCATCACCATATATGTGTATCTAACCAACTTGTTCTAGATTGTAGTTTATGTGTTTACTCAGGTACTTGTGATACAAAAATATGTGTGTGAGTTTGTGTTGTGAAACATTTATATTCATCCATATAGCCGTGATTCATCCCACTGTTATATGTTTGATGGTTATATGTGTTCATGTCTTGTTGATTCCCTTTCGTCATTGATGTTTGTCTGTGTTAGTGTTGTAATTCCTCAAGCCTAATAAAAATACCAAAAAGACAGAGTATAATCTGAATGTATCTTTGCTTATTTTGCATTCTCTTTGGCGTCGACCTTCGGGAACTACCTTGTTTAGTTTAGGTTTTATTTTCTGTTTTCGTCACCAAATATCGTGTCACCTAGCTTTAGCCGAGCATAGTTGCCGTCGCCTAGTCCCTGTGGAGAACACGACACTCGTAGTTTGGGGCGTAAAAACCCCGCTATATTACAATTGATCATTTTGGCGCCGTTGCCGGGGATTAGCATTGAGTGACCATGTTAGGCTATAGACTAGGTTTTTCTTGTTTTCATTTTGTGCCATATATTTGTGATATATCTCTAGCCACTAACCCCTGTTTTAGTTAGTATCTTTTTGTCTTCTTTTCCTTTTTTGCAAGTTGGATTATCCTCTCGAAAATGGCATTCTATTCAGATCATCAGGCTTATGCGAGCAACACTACAAACAGCACGGAAAGTATTCAAGAATTGATAAGTAAGGTTTCCCATCAATTAGACAATTTAGCTCGGCAGCGAGAAGTAGCTTTTGAGGATAGGCCTAGCTCTTATGATCCTTATTCTAGAGGCCATCCTTATGTTGCTCCTACCTGCCATATTTGTGGATTTCAGGGCCATTCGCCCGCTGAATGTCAGCGTGGTTACTCCCATCCTCCGGATTGTTTTGGCATGAGCTTCGCTCAACAGCATAGCTCATACCAAAACAATTACTCACATGGGTGGCCTGAAAACCCGAATATGTTATATAGGAGCAACAACCCTGAGATCTCACAGTTTGCTTCTAGTAATCATATGCAGGGATTTAGGTATGAAGAGGAGAGCCACAGCTATGCTCCACAACAGATTTATTCAGCTCCTACTCATATACCTCAACACCAGGACATGTTGCCAATGGAGTTAAATGGTCCTCCATTTGGTCAACCAACATCTTCAACACAAGTGCCCACACAAGATGACTTGATGATATAGACAAGCTCACATTGCTTGGTCTCGAGTTCACTTGGAGTGACGAAGATGATCCAATTAGGCTGGTGATACTAGAGGAAATGAAGAAGATTAAGAGTGGAAAGGAGCTAGTGGAAGAAGTAAGGAAGATTGAGAAGAACATCAACGCTATCAATACTATCTCTTCCCTCCCTGAGCTGAGTGTTGCCGGGATATCCCTTGAGGTGTGTGAGGTTCCAACACCTTCACATTCAGCTGAGCAAGATAGCGAGAGTCCAGAGGAAGAGATACGTCAGATCCAAGAAGAAATTCTCGAAGCCAAAGCACAAGATGATCCAGAGCTCGAACAACAAAGTGATCAAGTTGAAGACCCATCATCTATTACTCTTGAAGAAGCAAAAGAAGTTGATGTGATTGAAGATGAAGAACCAGAAACGCATTTGCCCATCATCATACAGGAGCGTGATTTAGCAGGTTTATCCAATCCTCTTTATGACATGCTTCCTTATGAGATCTTTGCTGCTACTTTCCATTGTGTTATACCATCAATTAAGCTAGACTTGAAAAATTATTTGCTTGGACATGATCATACATACATTGTTGGTGGCATTGCTCTCATTCCTGATGATGACACTTATTTTCCTTATGCTAGTCCTATGCTTAATGAAACATATTATTCCCGTCCTAGTCTTGAGCTTAATGATAAATTTCATCCTCATGTTAGTCTCGACCTTGCTGATTTCTACCATCCTAAACATGTGATTTATAGCTATGCTTATGTAATTGGATATTCGATTGATGACTTGGAGGGTATTACCCCTACCACTTGCATTGTCTCTTTTGTTGAGAGTGCTTTCAGGTTTTTGCTTGTGCGCGATCCATTACATGCTGACCAGGTTTGAGGTGACATTCCTTGGGACCCTGGTGGACTCAGAGCATGGGGATGAGGAGAAGCAAGGGGGCACACACAAGGAAGGGAGAAGCTGGAGCAGGCATGAGGATAGAGAAGCAAAAGGAGAGGAGCTGCAGTTGGTGAGGTGATCGAGCGAGTGCTACATCATCAAAGCCCGGTGAGCTGTTTCATGACCCATTCTGAGTATATCATCCATTGATACATGCTGAAATCAAATGTTATTTGGGTTGCTTAAGCCATGTCTTAAATGTCGCCCCACTGAATTTTATTTGACATATGGTGCTTGATGAGAATATGCGAACTGATTGTTGAATGCCATGTAAACTAGTGATCTACATATTGCTTGCTTTGCTGAAATTAGTGAAAGTTATTAGTTTTGAGTGCTCAAATCCCTAGTACACTAGAAAACTTAATCATTTTTTGCTTTTACCTCGATACACCTAGATCACCACATTTAGATGCTGAATTTGTGCCAAGTGTCTTCCCATTGAGAGCAATCACCTAACCACTATGGATTAGCATGCTATGTTCCCTGGATCGGTAGCATGTGAACCAGACATGGAGAAGTGATGATTCCTGTTTTTGTTCTTATGCGTTATTCATTTAAGATAAGTAATAATGAATAAATAAGTCTGGCTACCTACAGTAGCATGTCATGTTCCCGGGATCGGTGGCATCTGAAATCGGGTTAGCTTGGGCAGTAATTAATAATAATAAAAATGTAATTGTTGAACCAGGTGTATACCATGTTCTCGGGATCGGTGGTATGTTCCTTTGGGGAGACAAACAAAAAAATTAATAAAAATTGGTTGAGCCAGGTGTATACCATGTTCTCGGGATACTAATATGATACATGGCGCAGGAGTACTAAGTATTATTAATAAAGTTTTGCTAGAACTCATCTAGATGAGATATAATTTGGTCTCATTCATCTTTTATAGCCATTGGATGTGATGCTATAAGATGCGTGTGTGCTGACGTGGGTTGTATTTGTTCTTGTGCAACGAACTGACCACTGCATGTCATGTTTGATAGTCTCAAGTCATTAAAAGCATAAAATCCACATCTCTTCTTGGTTGATTCCTCTATTTATGTCAAAAAATAAGAAACAACGTGAGAGTTAATGCACCATGCCTATGTGTTTACTACTATTTGGTTTTCGTAAGATGACTTAATACTCACCTAGACGGAGGGAGTATTTGATTTGACAGCAGGCGGCGCAGTTCCCGATACGGCTTTAATGCAGACAAGGGAGGGAGTAGCGGTTCCTGATATGTTGAACGGCCAATGCATCCTGCTTCAATTAATTCATGAGGGAAGTAATGGGAGGAGGTCCGAGAAAAGAGGTTGCACGATGTGAATGCAATGCAGTTTGCCCTCATTGCCCTCATATAAAGGTTCCCCTCCATTCCAATGCATCTACCACATCATACGCACCTAAGCATTTGCCTAAGCACCTACACTAAGCACAAAAGAGCTCCCTCCAGACCCATGGCGGCGATGCGCGTGAGCGGCCAGTGGCTGCGCCAGATGGTCCACAACACCGGCCTGCGGCATGGCGCCGAGGATCGTCTCCAAACGGTGTTGGAGACCGGCTGGTGGATGGCCGCCGTCGACGCCAACTACGACTCTCAGTTGGACCAGATGATCGTTGCCACCAGCAACAAGTTCACCATCCTCAAGAAGCTCGCGGACAACATCGCCGTACTCCTCCAGCCCACGCGCCCGGGCTCCTCATTTCCTGCTACCCTAATTGGCCTCCATGGCCGGAACCTCTTTCAAGCACTAGTGGCCCTGCGACTGCCCACCGATGCCACGAAGAATGTCCACCTGGAGGTCGCGCTCGCCGCGAGGCGCCTCGCCCTGCAATAATTCGTCGACCTACACATCCACGCGTACGAGCAAATCGTGTACATAGGTATCTACAAGGCCGGTGAGGACGCTACGATGTTGGCCTTCCTCAAACGGCTGGAAGCCTTGGATGCCTTTGTTGAGAAGCACCTCGACCTCGCCACAAAAGCCGCCGCTCCTTAGCCGCCGGTCGGTGGCCCGGCGCACTAAGTTGAGGAGGAGGAGGTCGTACGTTCGTGGATCCATCTTTATTCTTGCCTTCTGTAACCACCACTGCTATCGCATCATCGTGGCCTTAATTCTTATTGTGTTGTTGCATTCTCGTTCCAGTCAATACCGACATGTGCGATCCCTTTGCTTAATTATATGCATCACTGTAACTAGTACTCCATCCGTCAATTTATAAGTTGTGCTTACCTTTTCCATCAACTTTGTGCAACGCGCGGGCATCTTGCTAAAAACACTAGAATATGTCTATATAATCCGTATGTGATAGTCCATTTGAAATCTCAAAAAAGACAAATATTTAGGTACGGAGGGAGTAATATATTAGGAGTATATCAAAACAATAGTGATTTCTTTCAAGTTTGTGAACAAATACTACTATTCTACTACTTCGGATCCGTCGCAACGCACGGGCATATTGCTAGTAAAAGGAAAAGGCCTGCCGCGTTCGTGTCGCACCCCCACACGCCCGGGAATCGGGAGTACAACACGGCCCGTCCGGCACGACACATAGCTTAGGGAAGGCGTGTTGCCTAGCAGTGGCGGAGCTTGAAGCAAAACGTTGGGCGTGCCAGTCTAGCCAGGCTATAGAAATTACCCTTGCGTTGACGTTCCATGCCTCAAAACTGTATGTACAACTACGGAAATCCTGCAAGTTTGGGCGGGCCAGGGCACGTGTTGGCCCTCACGTAGCTCCGCCCCTGTGCCTAGCATTTTCACTTTCATGTGGGACCACCGTTGAGCAAACCGACACCCCGCCCGCCGCCGGGTTGGAAAACAGAAACAAGGGGAAGATCTAGCTGTAGCACGGAAGCCAAGAAATTTTGTGTCAGACGGGGCTTGTTGATAGAGTATGAGCATTCCGTACTAGTACTACTCCTACTAGTACTACCAAGTTTGTACTCCTAATACTATATTGCTAGTACTACCACTATACAACTAGTAGATACGTGCACGACACAACATTGTAGGAACAAAAAACGGGAAGATCTTGTTTCGGGTGATTTATCTTTTTTTCAATCAACGTAGTATGAATAATATGATGTGGGGGGCACCCATGAAGCTTATGTGGCTTGGTTGCATGGCTATGGAAGGTTAGAGAAAATTAAATAGATAATGTGTTTAGAGTGCACTCCACTAAATAGATATACTTTGGATCCATTGCAACGGACGGGCACATCTATATCTATACCCCCTATATAGTGTGTGAAAACTTTGAAAGTTGGTCGTTGGACGAAGGCAATCCGACGGTAAAAAGATGGCAAATCCGAGCACTACTGGCCATTGGATATCATCCACCAGATTCTGCCACATGTATAATCTAGAAGACTCCATGGTTGAACTTAATTCATGACTAACTTTGCCACAACTAAGCTCAGGCAAGGTTATTAAGGGCATGTTTGGTTTGTGACTAACTTTGCCAAAGATTGCCACACCTAAAGTTAGGCAAGTTTGACCAACTTAGGTGAGTGTTTGGTTCAAGCCACATCTTAGGAAGCCACACTTGGGCCCCACATGGCATACACATAAAAAATGTGGCAAGATTCCCTTAGGCTTGCCAACTTGTGGCTCTCATTTTGATGAACTAACCTTAGGCAATTTGGCAATAATGTGTGGCAAAGTGTGGCAATGCTAGGCCTAGAACCAAACAGCCCCTAAGTTCTTCAAAATGAGAGCCACAAGTTGGCAAGCCTAAGGGAATCTTGCCATATTTTTTGTGTGTATGTCATGTGGGGCCTTAGTGTGGCTTGCCTAAGGTGTGGCTTGAACCAAACACTGACCTAAGTTAATCAAACTTGCCTAACCTTACATTCCACCAGATTTTGCCACATGTTAGAATCCAAAAAACTCCACATGTAGAAGCATAATATACAAACCACCAGAATCTCATGCCTGCAATGCACGTGTACCTTACTAGTACTAGTTGGTAGTAGTAAGAAACAAATTCCAGTTTTGGCACAAGCTCGTACTGCGGGAGCACCACAAGGCCTGTCGCAGGAGTTATATTTCCCTCTCGGGGCCCACGGGACCGAACTTTAGTGGCTTAGTGCCCGGCCTATGAGTCAATGACATGCGGACCTTAAATGCGGCTGGCCCAGATGTCATTCTCATGGTGGTGGCGTGGTTCGCGACTCACTCGTTCGAGATGAACCGGCCAGTGGTGGCGTGGCCATGGCGAGGGTACCACAGCTGGGCGTCAGGGCGTTACGAGGCGTAGATGGCCACACCGGCGGGTACTACCTGTAGTACATAAGTACACCAGTTGAGGATTGATGCCCGGGACGAAATGTGTCATAGCCACTAGATGAAAATTCGATGGTGCGGCAGTATGGATCGGAGCACAGTAGCAGAGCAGGCAAACCGCGTCCAATTGGGTGTGTCTGTGGTAGAAATTTGATGGTCGCTGCAGTTCAGCTGGCCCGCATGCCATGCACACAAAGGCAGAGGAGCGGTGGGGCCGAGAGGGATGAGGGGCATGAACAATCCTACCATTCTGTCACTGACATGTGGGACCCATAAGCATGGGTCCCACCTGTCAGCGAAGGAAAGGCAGGGCAAGGCAGTGATAGCCACGTCAGAGGATCCATGTCCACGTCGGGGGATGTCGTGCCGTGGGTTGGAGCGGCGTCGTGGGAATCGCGTGTGGATGTGGCAGTGGTAGAAACAAGAAATGTGATGGTCATCGTGGTTCAACTTCCATGGACAAACAGTCGTGTCTGCTGACACATCTATATCAAAACTAGAGTGTTTATATTTCAAGCACGTGAACAAGTATTATTCTACTAGTTTGGATCCATTGCAACGCATGGGCCAGCACATTGGTAGTAGTAGTGTCCATCTCTATCTCTAGAGGCCTTCCCTCATTCATCCTTTTCTCTCACAAGATAAACTACTCGTACAAATGCATCTTGATGTTCCATGGAACACACGAGGATGTTTCCTTGGGGGTCTCTCCAGCGCGGCGTGGCCGTAGTTGCAAGTTGACGCCCCTTGAGATGCCGACGTTGAGGGGCACTCGAATTTCCTCCGATGAGCAGGTAAGATGAGTTTGATCACGTAGTAAATGCATTCTAAAGACTACTTCCGTGTCCATTTCCTAATTCTCCCTCTGCCCGCCGTTTCACAGGCTAGGCTCGGTGCGAGTGGAGATTGACTTGCATATGTACGGGAGGGTACCAACATCAATTTGCACAACATTTACAATGGTGACACCGTTCCCGTAGAACCTTTGTCCAACATTGGGATCAGCCATGCAACGGGCCACCGCATGAATTGGTACGATGGAACCACGGTGAGATTGAATAAAAGATAGCACAAACCTTGCACATGGCGGTCAAAGGCGGGTCTACGGCCGATTTGTTGCCGTACGAGTAGGAAGATGCTGTGCTCCTTTCTAACCGCATCTTCGTGGTGACAAACCAGGCGACTTATTTTGTATGGGACACATCCTACAATATACTCCCTCTCTCCCAGTTTATTTGTTTTGAATCTTTTTGTTTTATAAGTTTCAAATTCAAATTTAGAGCTCCCCATCACTTGTTGAGATTACAGTGTCCATTAAATCGTTGCATGCATGTATAGTAAAGAAACAAATCTTGAGTTTGGCACGAGTTCGTGCTGCGGGAGCACCACAAGCCCTGGCGCAGGAGTTACATTTCCCTCTCAGGGCCGTCGGGACTGAGCTTCAGCGCCTTACTACACCTACCTTTGAGTCAATAACATGTGGACCCGATAGGTGACTGGTCCACATGTAATGCTCCCGAAGGCAGAGGGGCAATGGGGCCAAGAGGGGTGAGCCGCAGGTCGAGGGACATGTGGTTTCATGGGTTCGACCAGCGTCGTGGGAATCACGGGTGGCTGTGGTAGAAACTTGATGCTCACCGCATTTTAGGTGGCCCACATGTCATGCACACAAAGGCAGAGGGGCGGTGCGGCCGAGAGGGGTGAGGTGCACGTCGGGGGCGTGGTGCCGTGGGTTGGAGAGGCGTCGTGGGAATTGTGAGATGAAACATGATGGTCGCTGTAGTTGAACTTCCATGGACAAGCTGTCATGTCTATGGACACATGCACTGCATACCGATCATTGGAAGGAGTAGCAGAGAAAGCTATATATGCAGATAAATTTTTCCTTATAGTCAAGCGGACCCACGCTACTACTCTGTTCCAAAGACATGCACACCATCGAAATAGTCCATCTATATCAATATACACCGAGAGGGAATAATTTTTTTTACAAGAGAGGAAATAGTTCATCCATCCATAATGCCCTCCTGCTGGTGCAGCGTTTTCTTCTTCTTCTTCTTCTTGTTCTTCTTCTTCTTGTTCTCATTCTCTGTGGGAGACGGCTTCGCAACAAGCTCTTTAGACCTTGCAGCTATCTTGAAACTCACACGGGCATCGAGGGCAGCATATTTTATCCGCTCGTATGTCAAGGGATAATTCTCCCATCCAGACGACCTTAATGCCACTGTCTCGTCACCCTTCTGAAGATTTGTACCGAGCACAAAATTTGCTATGTCGAATAGGGATGGTGTCTGTTTAGCACAATCTTCTACAGGAATTTTGATTCTGGTTTGTAGGTCAGCGATGCTTTTCAAATCAAGGTTGTATGACTCCAGCTTCTGTTTGTCCCGTTCGATGGCTGCCCCACAGAAGTATACGTCCTCCCGAGACAAGAAATCGTGAAGCTCACCTGGTATGGAGGGCGAGTGTATGATGTGGTACACCAAAACATCATCTTCGAGGCACAGCTGAAGGATGGCGGTGCTACGTCTTGAGCTTGCGTTGGTTTTCCTCGAAGAGGAGAGGGTGATGGAGCAATAGTAGCGTAAGTATTTCCCTCAGTTTTTGAGAACCAAGGTATCAATCCAGTAGGAGGCTCCTCAAAAGTCCCACGCACCTACACAAACAAACTGAGAACTCGTAACCAACGCAATAAAGGGGTTGTCAATCCCTTCACGGCCACTTGCGAAAGTGAGATCTAATAAAGATAGTATGATAAGATAAATATATTTTTGGTATTTTATGATATAGATGCAAAAAGTAAAGATGCAAATAAAAGTAGATCGGAAGCAAATATGATAAGAGATAGACCCGGGGGGCATAGGTTTCACTAGAGGATTCTCTCAAGATAGCATAAGTATTACGGTGGGTGAACAAATTACTGTCGAGCAATTGATAGAAAAGCGCATAGTTATGAGATTATCTAAGCATGATCATGTATATAGGCATCACGTCCATAACAAGTAGACCGACTCCTGCCTGCATCTACTACTATTACTCCACACATCGACCGACTCCCGCCTGCATCTAGAGTATTAAGTTCATAAGAACAGAGTAACGCATTAAGCAAGATGACATGATGTAGAGGGATAAACTCAAGAAATATGATATAAACCCCATCTTGTTATCCTCGATGGCAACAATATAATATGTGCCTTGCAACCCTTTCTGTCACTGGGTAAGGACACCGCAGGATTAAACCCAAAGCTAAGCACTTCTCCCATGGCAAGAAAGACCAATCTAGTATGCCAAACCAAACTGATAATTCAAAGAGACTTGCAAAGATAACTCAATCATACATAAAAGAATTCAGAGAAGATTTAAATATTATTCATAGATAAACTTGATCATAAACCCACAATTCATCGGATCTCGACAAACACACCGCAAAAAGAGTTTACATCGAATAGATCTCCACAAGAGAGGGGGAGAACATTGTATTGAGATCCAAAAAGAGAGAAGAAGCCATCTAGCTAATAACTATGGACCCGTAGGTCTGTGGTAAACTACTCACAACTCATCGGAGGGGCAAGGATGTTGATGTAGAGGCCCTCCGTGGTTGATTCCCCCTCCGGCAGAGTGCCGGCGAAGGCTCCAAGATGGGATCTCGTGGATACAGAAGGTTACAGTGGTGGAAATTGTGTTTCATGGTGCCACGGATGTTTTCGGGGTACGTAGGTATATATAGGAGGAAGAAGTACGTCGGTGGCCGCCCGAGGGGCCCACGAGACAGGGGACACCCTACAGGGGGAGACCTCCTATCTCGTGGAGCCCTCGGCTGCTTCTTGACTTGCACTCCAAGCTCTTCGGATCACGTTCGTTCCAAAAATCACGCTCCCAAAGGTTTCATTCTGTTTGGACTTTGTTTGATATTCCTTTTCTTCGAAATACTGAAATAGGCAAAAAAACAGCAATATGGGATGGGCCTCCGGTTAGTAGGTTAGTTCCAAAAATGATATAAATGTGTAAAATAAAGCCCATAAACATGCAAAAGGGGTAATATAATAACATGGAACAATCAGAAATTATAGATACGTTGGAGACGTATCAAGCATCCCCAAGCTTAATTCCTGCTCGTCCTCGAGTAGGTAAATGATAAAAAGAGAATTTTTGATGTGGAATGCTACCTAGCATAATTCATAATGTAATTTTCTTTATTGTGGCATGAATGTTCAAATCCAAATGAATACAAAATAAAAGTTCATATTGACATAAGAGAAAGAGTAACACTTCAAGCATACTAATCAAAGTAATCATGTCTTCTCAAAATAACATGGCCAAAGAAAGTTATCCCTACAAAATCATATAGTCTGGCTGTTGCTCTATCTTCATCACACAAAGTATTTAATCATGCACAACCCTGATGACAAGCCAAGCAATTGTTTCATACTTTAATAATCTCAAACTTTTTCAACTTTCACGCAATACATGAGCGTGAGCCATGGACATAGCACTATATGTGGAATAGAATGGTGGTTGCGGAGAAGACAAAAAAACGAGAAGATAATCTCACATCAACTAGGCATATCAACGGACTATGGAGATGCCCATTAATAGATATCAATGTGAGTGAGTAGGGATTGCCATGCAACGGATGCACTAGAGCTATAAATATATGAAAGCTCAACAAAAGAAACTAAGTGGGTGTGCACCCAACTCGCTTGCCCACGAAGACCTAGGGCACTTTGAGGAAGCCCATCATTGGAATATACAAGCCAAGTTCTATAATGAAAAATTCCCACTAGTATATGAAAGTGACAACATATGAGACTCTCAATCATGAAGATCATGGTGCTACTTTGAAGCACAAGTGTGGAAAAAGAGATAGTAGCATTGTCCCTTCTCTCTTTTTCTCTCATTTTTTCTTTTTTTTCTTTCTTTGGCCTTCCCCCTTTTTCTTTTCTTTTTGGCCTTTCTTTTTTTTCTTTTTTTTTCTTTTTGTAAAGTCCGAAGTCTCATCCCGACTTTTGGGGGAATCATAGTCTTCATCATCCTTTGCTCACTAGGACAATGCTCTAATAATGAAGATCATCACACTTTTATGGATTTACAACTCAAAGCTAGAACAATATATGAGTCTATATGAATGCCTCCGGCGGTGTACCGGGATATGCAATGAATTAAGAGGGACATGTATGAAAATTATGAAGGTGGCCTTGCCACAAATACAATGCCAACTATGTGATCATGCAAAGAGCAATATGACAAAAGTAATGCGTGTCATATGAATGGAATGGTGGAAAGTTGCATGGCAATATATCTTGGAATGTCTATGGAAATGCCATAATAGGTAGGTATGGTGGCTGTTTTGAGGAAGGAGTATGGTGGGTGTATGGTACCGGCGAAAGCTGCACGGTACAAGAGAGGCTAGCAATGGTGGAAGGGTGAAAGGGTGCGTATAATCCATGGACCCAACATTAATCAAAAGAACTCATGCACTTATTGCAAATATTTAGAAGTCATCAAAAACCAAAGCACTACACGCATGCTCCTAGGGGGATAGATTGGTAGGAAAATACCATCGCTCGTCCCCGACCGCCACACATAAGGAAGACAATCAATAAATAAAATTGTGCTCCAACTTCATCACAAAGCGGTTCACCATACGTGCATGCTACGGGAATCACAAACTTCAACACAAGCATTCATTAAATTCATAATCACTCAACTAGCATAACTTTAATATTACTACCTCCATATCTCAAAACAATTATCAAGCATCAAATTGATCATAGCATCCAATTTACTTTCTATGATAGTTTTTATTATACTCAACTTGGATGCTCATCATTCTAGGACCAACTTTATGACCAAAGCAAAAACCATGCTGTTCTAAAAGACTCTCAAAATAATATAAGTGAAGCATAAGAGACTAACAATTTCTTAAAAATTAAGAAACCACCGTGCTCTAAAAGATATAAGTGAAGCACTAGAGCAAAAACTATCAAGCTCAAAAGATATAAGTGAAGCACATAGAGTATTCTAGCAAATTCTAATCAAATAGGCTTCTCCAAAAAGGTGTGTACAGCAAGGATGATTGTGGTAAACTAAAAAGACTAATATAATACACGACGCTCCAAGTAAAACACATATCATGTGGCGAATAAAAATATAGCTCCAAGTAAAGTTACCAATGAACGAAGACGAAAGAGGGGATGCCTTCCCGGGGCATCCCCAAGCTTAAGATTTTGGCTATTCTTGAATATCTTGGGGTGCCTTGGGCATCCCCAAACTTAGGCTCTTGCCACTCCTTATTCCATAGTCCATAAAAGCTTTACCCAAAACTTGAAAACTTCACAACACAAAACTCAACAGGAAATCTTGTAAGCTCCGTTAGTGAAAGAAAACAAAACCACCACATAAGTTACTGCAATGAACTCATTATTTATTTATTTTGGTGTTAAAACTACTGTATTCCAACTTCCTTATGGTTTATAAACTAATTTACTAGCCATAGATGCATTGAAATAAGCAAACAACACACGAAAAACAGAATCTGTCAAAAACAGAACAGTCTGTAGCAATCTGTAACTAACGCAAACTTCTGGAAATCTAAAACTCCTACCAAAATAGGAAGTCCTGGAAAATTTGTTTATTGAACAGAAGCAAAAAGAATCAACGCAAAAGCACGTTCCTGTGATTTAACAAAATTATATTCGTGCATGCAAAGTTTCTGTTTTTCAGCAGAATCAAATCAACTATCATCGTAGGTTATCCTATAGGTTCTACTTGACACAAACACTAATTAAAAGATAAAAACACATCTAAACAGAAGGTATATGCAATATTTATTACTAAACAGGAGCAAAGTCAAAAAACACAAAGAAAATTGGGTTGCCTCCCAACTAGCGCTATCGTTTAACGCCCCTAGCTAGGCATTGAGATTTCAATGATGCTCACATGAAAGACAAGAATTGAAGCACAAAGAGAGCATCATGAAACACGTGACAAACACATCTAAGTCTAACATACTTCATATGCATAGGCATATTATAAGCAAACAAATTTACAAGGCAAGCAAAAACTAGCATATGCAAGGAAGAAGAAGGAAACAATAGCAATCTCAACATAACGAGAGGTAATTTAGTAACATGAAAATTTCTACAACCATATTTTCCTCTCTCATAATAATTAAATGTGGGATCAAAAGCAAATTCAATAAAATAGCTATCACATAAAATATTTTCAACATGATCCACATGCATGCACAGTTGACACTCTTCCAAAATAGTGGGATTAACATTAACTAAAGTCATGACCTCTCCAAACCCACTTTTATCAAAAATATTATAAGATTGAACATACTCCAAATATGTGGGATCTAAAGTTGACACTCTTCCAAACCCACTTTCAATATTATTGCAAACACTATTATCAATCTCATATTCATCATGGGGCATAAATAAATTTTCAAGATAAGAAGAATCACCCTAATCATGATCATTGCAACAAGTAATAGGCATAGCAAAACTAGCATGCCCAAGCTTAGGGTTTTGCATATTATTAGCACAATTGACATCAAGAGAATTTATAGTAAAATCATTGCAATCATGCTTTTTATTCAAAGATCTATCGTGATTGCTTCATAAAGTACTTCATCACAATTTTCAAATTCACAAATTTCAAACAAAACCTCATAAAGATAATCTAGTGCACTCAACTCACTAGCAATAGGTTCATCATAATTGGATCTCTTAAAGAGATTAGCAAGTGGATGAGGATCCATAAACTTTTAGCAAGCAAAGATGCAAGCAAAAATAAGGCACATGGAGACACAAGATCGAACGGAAGAGGGGCGAAGAAAATGGCAAGGGTGAAGTGGGGGAGAGGAAAACGAGAGGCAAATGGAAAATAATGTAAATGCGAGGGAGATGGGTTTGTGATGGGTACTTGGTATGTCTTGACTTGAGCGAAGACCTCCCCGACAACAGCGCCAGAAATCCTTCTTGCTACTCTTGAGCTTGCGTTGGTTTTCCTCGAAGAGGAGAGGGTGATGCACCAATAGTAGCGTAAGTATTTCCCTCAGTTTTTGAGAACCAAGGTATCAATCCAGTAGGAGGCTCCTCAAAAGTCCCACACACCTACACAAACAAACTGAGAACTCGCAACCAATGCAATAAAGGGGTTGTCAATCCCTTCATGGCCACTTGCGAAAGTGAGATCTAATAAAGATAGTATGATAAGATAAATATATTTTTGGTATTTTATGATATAGATGCAAAAGGTAAAGATGCAAATAAAAGTAGATTGAAAGCAAATATGATAAGAGATAGACCCGGGGGGCATAGGTTTCACTAGAGGCTTCTCTCAAGATAGCATAAGTATTAAAGTGGGTGAAGAAATTACTATCGAGCAATTGATAGAAAAGCGCATAGTTATGAGATTATCTAAGCATGATCATGTATATAGGCATCACGTCCATAACAAGTAGACCGACTCCTGCCTGCATCTACTACTATTACTCCACACATCGACCGACTCCTGCCTACATCTAGAGTATTAAGTTCATAAGAACAGAGTAACGCATCAAGCAAGATGACATGATGTAGAGGGATAAACTCAAGCAATATGATATAAACCCCATCTTGTTATCCTCGATGGCAACAATACAATACGTGCCTTGCAACCCTTTTTGTCACTGGGTAAGGACACCACAAGATTGAACCCAAAGCTAAGCACTTCTCCCATGGCAAGAAAGACCAATCTAGTAGGCCAAACCAAACTGATAATTCAAAGAGACTTGCAAAGATAACTCAATCATTCATAAAAGAATTTAGAGAAGATTCAAATATTATTCATAGATAAACTTGATCATAAACCCACAATTCATCGGATCTCGACAAACACACCACAAAAAGAGTTTACATCGGATAGATCTCCACAAGAGAGGGGGAGAACATTGTATTGAGATCCAAAAAGAGAGAAGAAGCCATCTAGCTAATAACTATGGACCCGTAGGTCTGTGGTAAACTACTCACAACTCATCGGAGGGGCAAAGATGTTGATGTAGAGGCCCTCCATGGTCGATTCCCCCTCTGGCAGAGTGTCGGCGAAGGCTCCAAGATGGGATCTCGCGGATACAGAAGATTACAGTGGTGGAAATTGTGTTTCGTGGTGCCCCGGGATGTTTTCGGGGTACGTAGGTATATATAGGAGGAAGAAGGACGTGGGTGGCCGCCCGAGGGGCCCACGAGACAGGGGCACGTCCTACAGGGGGGTGGCCTCCTATCTCGTGGAGCCCTCGGCTACTTCTTGACTTGCACTCCAAGCTCTCCGGATCACGTTTGTTCCAAAAATCACGCTCCCGAAGGTTTCATTCCGTTTGGACTCCATTTGATATTCCTTTTCTTCGAAATACTAAAATAGGCAAAAAAAACAGCAATATGGGTTGGGCCTCCGGTTAGTAGGTTAGTCCCAAAAATGATATAAATGTGTAAAATAAAGCCCATAAACATCCAAAAGGGGTAATATAATAGCATGGAACAATCAAAAATTATAGATACATTGGAGACGTATCAGGCGGCGTGCTGGATCTACCCAAGGGCACGCTCCGTGTACTCTGCGTCGAGACCAATGACCAGCAAGCAACCCAATAAAATAACCAGTGGCAAGCCAATGAGTACTTTGAATGTACTCGCAAGCAACCCATGTTTTGGTTCAAGATACAACAATGCATGATATAGGTAAATTTTTGCAGAAGGCTAGTTTTGAGTGCAATGACATGTTTAACAACTTGTAAGACATGCATCAGGAGAATTCAAGTAGCCATGAGGACAGGTTACAGATATCAACATAAATAGAGAGGGCACCAACCCAACTCAATCATGTAAAGTCCTTTGACTTGACCCAAGTAAATCTTCCCACCTATCCAAACACACACACACTGGTTTGTAAACATGTGGACGTAGCCCAAGAGCGGTTACCCAACTGTCCTTGACCGTGGACACGGCTATTTGAATAGTTTTACACTCTGCAGAGGTTGCACACTTTACCCACAAGATCCGGGGAACTTCCGTGTCATCCACGACCCGCGATACCTCAAGTACCCGGGGTAAGCACCCGATCACTACCTTTCCCTAGACGACACTAACATGGAGTCCACTCGATTGGTAGTAACCCCCGTGCCCAACATTATCACATAATATTTTCGTGGAGCCATGCTCCTAGATCATCTCACATCACAAGCACGGGGTACCAATGGTGTGTCCGGTGCCCCATAAAAATGTTCTTGGCTGCCCTACCTGGCACGACCCCGTCCCGAGAGAGAGCACCAACTCTCCCCTGTCACTAGTAATGCGGGCTCCAAGCTAGTATCGGCCTAGGTAATCAATAATGCCCTTTCCCATATAAGGGTAGAGTGGTGGCGCATGTAAGGTTGGAATAACGGTCGCAACTTAAACCAATCCGTTTTGGAAACAACACACACACTTGCCTCGGTACACCACTTCATCATCAAGTGGTTACCCAACTCATCATCTCCCCCGGGCATAAGTGGCACCCGATGGGGTTTTCGAAAAGTCTTTTGAAAATACTCTGCCTCCATCACCATGCATATTCCCGTCCCTTTTGCGTAGCACTACTTTAGCATCCTATCTACTCCCACCGGCATAACCCTCATAAGAAGGTAGGGTCATGCACAATGCAAGTATCAACGAGGAAGTACGGTGGCAAACCATCAAAGTGGTTACTACCTCATCATGATTCCGTTGCAACAACAATATGGTGCTATATGACATGCATAAAAAGGGTTTCATAGACATGGTCAAAGGGCTGCTTGCCTATTTTAACAGAGTCTTCGAGGTCTTCAAATATCTCTGGTCCAACTCTGAGCATTTCGTCTACTTCGTCAACTATCGTCGAAAGCAACCATAATAAGCAACACAACAAGGCAGGAAATAAAAGTGCTCTAAAAATATGAGTTGGACTTTTCTAGGATACCTCTAGTCATATGAGGGATGACCAAAGTGGTTTCATTAGGATTTGATCAATGGACATCTCTGAACATTTCAAATTGATGGAATCAAGGGATAAATGGGTTTGCAAGAAGTGTACAAAAACATTATTTTCAAAAATGAGAAGAGGCACCCATTTAACAAATGATGATTTTAGAAGCATCTAGGAATTGGTTTCACTGGATTTGGAGTTCAAATGATTTCTCTATGAATTTGCAAAGTTGTCTATACATGAAGAAATAGACCACTATTTGAGGTGGTACAGAAAGTATTAGTAAAAATGTTCAAAAACTAAGTTTTGAACTTATAGACATCTAGGATTTTGAACCATGAAATTTGGATCAAAAATGGGCTCTCTGTGATTTTCTAAAGTTCATCACAGAAATGGAAAAACAGGATTTGATAAATATTTGTGGAGGAAATGATCCTGGAAAAATGTGCAAATAGCACCATGTGATAAGGAATGATTTTAGGAACTACTAGAAATTCGAATCATCAAATTTGGGTTTGATTTGAATTGTTTATGGATTTTACAATCCTACGAGAAAAAGAGAAAGAAAAGGAATTAGGTTATACCTAAAGCATGCGCTGAGCACTATATAGTGCCTCTGAGCACTGGGCCGGCCCATTGGCTTGGCCAAGCGAGAGTAGGAGGCGACGTCGAAGGCGTACTCCGGTACTACGCCTCCTCGCACGGGAGGCGGCTCCGATCTGGACCCGTGTCCACTTAAACGTGGCAGGCCCACCCGTCAGTGGCTCAGGCCCTACGCCAAGCCGTTGATTGGCGGGGCCCGCTGGGCGTCATGGCGTCATCCTCAACCTCCCTCCCGAAGCAGAGGAGGCGAGGCAAGGGAGACATCGACGGCGACTGCCGGCACTACCGGCCACCGTTTCCGGTGATCCAGCCACCGGAGTGCTCGAGGAAACGTGCCGCATCCGAGAGGCCACACTACGGGCGCCAGCTTCCTCGGAGAGGAGCGGGCCTTCGCCCGCGGCGTAGGATGGCATCGGCCATTGCCGGCTTCGAGCGCAGGGGCGTCCCGGGGAAGAATGGAGGCGATGGGGGGCTTCGTGGTGGTGGTGAGGGAGTACTGGAGTGGGTAGGGAGAAGAGAGAGGGGCCGTGGTGCCCGAATCCGAGCGGCGGTCGGTGGCGGCACTCCGGCCGTGGAGAGGGCAGGAGAGCACTAGGGGTAGATGGATGTTTTCTGGGAGGTGCACGGGAGAGAGAGGGATCCAGAAGAGTCGAGGGAGTGCTCGGGGGGAGGCTCTATATAGGGGGGGCACCGGTGCACCATTGGCACGGTCCAGGCCGCGCTTGGGTGAGCTCGAGGAGGCAGAACGAGGGCAAGGGAGGAGGGAGCCGATAGCATTGCGTGTCTTGGACATCGAGGCGCATCGTCGGGCGCACTGGGGAGGCCCGAGGTGGCCGGAGGCGGTTGGAAGGGGGCGGCTATAGTGCGGGAGCGCACTGTAGCGTGCTCCAGAGCGCCCTAATGGCAGGCATGGCCATTTTCTATGTGATGTTGGCGCGGCCAAAAGTGTCTGGTAGCTCTAGGGGAAAGTAAAGAATGAGGGAGGAGCATTGGATGCCATGGATGGCCAGTAGGAGAGGAGTGGGGTTGAGAGAGAGGGGGAAATGGTGCTGTCCAGAGAGGGAAAAAGAGCATTTCACCCCCATAATCATGGCTCCTCGGGCAGGGAAAGATGCAGGGGTTAGAGGAGGACCAGATTATGCTGTGGGAGAAAGCTTAGCTCATGGAGATGAGTGGAAATGGCCAAAACATGCATTTTAAATTTCTGCCAGAAGGTGTTTGATGGTGGTTTGGGCAAGCAAATGGATTCCAAATGATATGAAGATTAACAGGATCAAGTGTCATATAGAAATGGGGTTGATCACCAAGTTGGAGCTCATTTGGAGGAAGTTGACAATGCAACTTTGGTAAACCCTAGAAATTAGTAGAAATGGCTTTACCAAGATTTAGTCATGCAAATCAATTCTCCTTGATGCACCACTTGGTGTAGTGTCATCATTTGAGGTTCTAAACATGCCCACAAAAGTTGAAATCAAAAGGAGAAAGTTTCCAATGTAGAGTTGTTCAAATTTGGTTCTGGACAGGAAGGGTTTTGGGGCACTTTGATCAAGTTAACTTGTTCTCCAACTTGCGCCATTTGGTCTAGATGAGTTATTAGACCATTTGAGCATGTTCACAAGGTTTGAGAGCATTTGGACATGTTTGGCAATGTAAAGTTGCTCAAACTTCAAAATGGACAGAAATGGTTTTGAGGGGATTTCATGGGGTTATGCAATTCTCCATGACATGTACTTGTCAAGATCATCAAACATGTCATATGTGACATGATAGAATTTTCTTGGAATTTTTGGAGAATATTTCCTTTGTAAATATTTCAAAAGCTTGAAATATCCAGAATGGGTCTTTGAAGGATTTGACCAATATTTTGAACATGACCATGTGTTGAAAATCTTATATATGGACAATATATGTCCTATGAGTTTCCCTAAATTTTGTCAAATATTTTTGAAGCAATAAAATAATTTTTCCCTATTAAAGACCATTTCTGGCCTTAAAAAAAGCTTTTAAATAAAATAGGAAAATAACTTTAAAAATTATATTTTTGTGTTTTCTGGGTATCCTATATCTAATAGGAGTCAAATATATTTTTGTAAAGATTTTTACTGCCCTTAATTAAGTACTTACAGTGGAAACCTCAATTCAGGTGTTTTTGAAAAACTAATTTTTGAAAATACTATTTGGCCAAATTATTTTTGCAAGAAATTATTTTTATGTCCTATACACATGGCATGATCATTGGGAAAGGTTTTTGGATCAAGGAGAAGGAGTATAAGAGTTGGAGGATTTGTTTTATTTTTAGAGCACTTGCAAACAACAGACAAAAACCAATCAAGGCAAGGTCCAAAACACTCAAAAGTTTTTGTCAAACCACATTTTATCATTATTGTAGCTTAAGTGTAGTGGCATGAAAATCAGGGTGTGACAATGCTAATACACACTTCTGTGATGCTATTGAACACAATGGCATCATCTACGCGATCGACAAAGCAGATGGCACCACGTATTGCTGGGACGACGCGTGTAAGTTGTTTCCGTCTCATGTTAATGATGACGCCATGACACTGTTTGAACTTTTTGTGATGATTGGCATATCCCTGTTTGAGCAGAATTTGAGTAGAACTATGGCAATATATTAGAGACGCCGTAAATCAGCTATATTTGGAATGAGTTAATTCATGCGATTGTGACCATGTCATTACATCCAATTTGTACCCTGAATAATCAAACGGTTAGGAATATATGGATATTATACTTATTTTATAGTAATCTATATACTACTACTAAATATGAGTGTGTATCAATGGCCATGTTAGTTTCCTCATTTTCATGATGTAGAAACATGCACCACACTGTTGGTTTCATCTAACCATACATTAGGGAAGTAAATGTGCATATGGAGAATTCTATATTTGGAAGTAGTGAAATCCTGCAATGCTTACCATGTGTACATACCTATATTCGCCCTTCAGCAATCAATGGCTAGAATAATATCCTCACAAAAATTTTGCCCACAGAACACAAGTATATATATAACAATGCATGGTCTGTTAGTTACCTTGAAGAATTTGTTTGTGAGGACAGAACATGATTAGATAACATGCATGACATGGTAGTTTCCTGTGAAGAATCGGTTGCGAGATAACATGAGTATAACCATGCATGGCACTTCTATATTTTCGAACCCAGTATACATTTCCCTATATTTTCCTCCCAGTTCCAACATGGACATATCAATGTTGTCTCTTGCATTATCCTACTCATACTCTGAACAATGTTGATCTTACATTAACAATGCCTGTACTTTTTGATATGATGCAGTGTCCCTACAGTTACTGCCCTTTGTAATTACACCACCTTCGCCAAAAAGCAGGGAAGCACAACTGGTTCCTTGCTCGATCAGACGACGGCAAAAGACTGATGATCATTCGGACACATGAGCCGGAAAAGTTATATTTCAAAAACCCCACTGTATACAAACACCGTGTAATATGTGAGTATCCGGACAGTGGCTGTTACGTCTATGAGCAGGATACCAGCTTGTTGGGGCCTTTAAGATTTTTTAGTTGGAGGCGGGTAAACAACCTTGGTTCACACTCTCTGTTTCTCGGACTCAATTATCTGATTAACCAGGAGATCACCATTAGCAAGGACCTTGATGGCAGAGAGGCTCTGTTTGCTATGGAAAACTGTGTCTACACGGCGAGCCCTAGGAGTTCGGGAGCAAACTCCCCTGATTGTCAACGATACAGCCTGCAGCCAAAAGAAGGTGAGAATGACAAAGGCATCTGTATTAACTTTGATCCTTGGATGTCTCAATTACGACAGGCAGTGATGTATTTCAAGCCTTCAAGTTGATAGGTAATTTTGCTGTTGCATCGAAAGGGTGGAATACTGGTGTCTCCGGATCACTGGTCGCTGAAGCGGGGCTGCAAATTATGATGGTGTTGGATCATCTCTTCGAATGACTTTGTTGTCTTTGCTGCTGGTTCTGGATGGGTAGTTCTTTCTTTTGTTATGCATATTCCTTGTCATTTGGTCATTCTCGTCTATGTCACTCTTTCTATGTAATAGTTGCTTCTGTTTAGAATGTCATTCTCGTCTGGATCACGAGAGTCTGAGCGCTGCAGATGGGTACGTTTTGGTGGTGTAGCAAGACTTCTTATGAACTATCATGTCTTGCTGTTTATGTCAGTAGTAGTCACTAGTCATTGTTAAATGTTGTATATATCGTTGTTTCGAACTGTTTATTGTCTCGAACTACTAGTGGGCTAAATGAGGGCATCACCATTCTCCAGTGTTCAGAGTATATCTCCTTTTTTCAAGTTATATAATTTGAGCTCACTGTCTTTTCGATGATGTACACTTGTTTGGGCCAGTGAGGTGTCATTGAATATGGGCCGAGTAGTAACGCAATGCCAAACAGGTCAATTATGACTCTCGGGCCGGGCTCTCAAAAGATCCTAAAAAAAGGCCGGGTTCTCCAAAAAAGAAAGAATAAGGACTCCTAGGCCGACATTTGGGCGCAACCAGTGTTTTCGTGTGCTTGCGCGCCGAGAGCATATTGGCACGTGCTCAAAATTCATGCTACCTTTTCATCCGCAGTCTCCCGCCCCTCCCCCACCTCTGGAATCTCAATTCCTACTCCAGTTCCCCCAAATCCCCCTCATGTACTCCCTGTACTCAAGCGCACTATCATGTCGCCGGTCAACGCGGATCTCCGAGCCGGAGATCCTCAGGTCCGTCCTGCCTTCGGTCGCTGTGTGCTGTCGCTCAACAGTGGCATGGCGGCGCTTGACGACCAGTTTGCCGGCAAAGTGCTGATGGTAACCATCAACGGCGACCGGCCTCCCGTCTCGCCGGACGACCTTGTCAAAGCTCTTGGCATTGCGCACGGCATCCAAATAAGTGACTTGCTCGTCGAAGTCTGTCCGCCACCGGCTGATTTCTTTGTCAGGTTCCAGACAACTTTTGACTGCAGTCGTGTGATCGAATCTTCCCGGCATTTGTTCTGCGATGGCGCGCTGGTGAGCTTTGATCGGTGGCACCCAGGATGGGGCTCGGTGCCCTCTGAGCTTGAGTTTTTAACAAAGCTTACCTTCCACGGCATGCCTCGACGTGCTTGGAACAGCGAGTCCATGAACGAGCTTATCAACGACCTTGGATGTGAGCTCTTAAGTATGTTTGTTCCTCCAAACAGCTGGGCTCTGACTGTTATGGCATGGATGAAGAAGCCGTCCACCATACCGAAGGTGATTGGTGTTGAGATACCGGTGCAGGAACCGGGGTTGTACTATTCATCGCCACCAAGGCCGCCGCGGACCATGTTAGGGATGTACCTGTATCGAGTGTTCGTGCATGTCGAAGAAGTGGTCAATCCATCAATCGAAGTCCTGCCGCCGCTGCTGGTGCCAGGGTCCGTCAACGACGTCCATTACAGGAGTCAATGTCAGACTTTCCCCGTGTTGCTCGGAACGATGGATGGCACAGGGCCTACTCCATCGCGCGGCGGAGGCCACTGCTTCTTTGGGAGAAGAGGCAGGGCTGGCTTCCTAGATGTGCTCTAATTTGAGGTAACAACTGAATCTTTTCAGATAGTACTAGTTAAATCCGAGCTATGCGTCTGAAGCACTGATATGCCAGTACATTTGATTGTGACCTGTTCTAATTTTGTAGCTGAACTTTTTTTAGAAAGGCTTGTACAACAACTTAATGTGCTAGCAGAACTTATTGTGTTGTCTGTCTGTTTTCTTTGCACAACATTCAAGATATTTCCCCGTCATTTATAAAGACGATGAATCATTATGTACGACTTCGTTGGTTTCAACATAGCCCTTCCCGTAGCGATCCACTGCTTCCATCCTGATTGTACCACCTGCGTGAAATTTTTGTATGCAAGTTCAGTGTGCTGTGATGTTCTATATGATTGTGTCAACTATATAAGTTTTTACTGAGCATCAGCAATGCATATGGCTGAAAGATGTATTTACAAGCATCGACCGATGGTTCTCTCTCTCTCTCTCTCTCTCTCTCTCTCACACACACACACACACGCATGTACACACACGCGCACACGCACAAGTGGGACCCATTGAATTATTTATTTGCTCGTGACAGCTTTTAATTAGGTTCCACTATAATCTAACTTTTTTCTTAAGTTATTAATTGAGCTCAGTGACTTCAAAAAGTTGTACAGAAGCCTTGTGTTGGCCTTTCCGGCGTCGCTGAATGTGGGCTGAGTAACCATGTTAGGTTGTACTATACTACACAGGCCTTTTTTTCAACATCAGCAATGCAACTGGGCCGACAGTTGTACACAATATCCGGGTCAACTT
Organism: Triticum aestivum; assembly: GCF_018294505.1. Lineage (NCBI taxonomy): Eukaryota > Viridiplantae > Streptophyta > Magnoliopsida > Poales > Poaceae > Triticum > Triticum aestivum. The sequence goes on from NC_057807.1 coordinate 376,424,324, forward strand.
GTTATCCGCCCCGCTGGGCTGCAAATTTCCTAGGAGGTATGCATTAGGCTTAATAAGAAAATGGATTTTAAGAAGTAATAAATGGGATGTAATTCTAATAACTGGGCAATTACTATGCACCAAACACGTAATTAGTTTGAAAAATATATTATTTTTGGAATTTGGAAATTTTAATTTCATTACTTTTTGCGCGCGCAATATTTCGTTGGATTTTAACATGATACAACTTTATTTTGAAATTATATTTAACCTGACTAGAAATTTCAGATAAAAATATTTCCATCCCATCAAAATGTGGGATTTTTTTTTTGAATTCTGTTTTGACCGGTTGTTTGAAATTATTAATCGTTGTCCTAGCTAGAAGTTGGGCTGTACTTTTAACAAACTGTAAATGGCTGTAGTAAATTCCATTAGAATTGAAAAATGGGATGTACATTCTTACAAATTGCAAATGGGCTATATGTTCTCTGCCAAATCCGAGCTGTAGGCCTACTAAGTTGACGCGTACCAAGGGCTTTGTCAACTTAGTCAATATTAACGATTCTAGCTGTAGTGATCGTACTATGTCCATCCAACGGCCATAGTGCTTCTTCAACCTCTCATCTACTTGCTCTAGCCGCCCAAAGCAGCGTCGGTCGTGTCGCGTGCTCCTACCTCCTGTGGTCGGCTGTGATGCCGCGGAGGCCTTACTGCCCCGTACTACTCCCACCGCTGGCCAGGCCATCCCTCTACTCACCCACGCCCCCTGTTATTCTGCGGCGACCGCAGCCTCACACCGCAGCCAAACCAGTGAACCCTCGTACTCCTCTTTGCGCGGGCTACCACTGCTGCGTCTTCCCCGACTCTACATCGTCCCCTTCCTAGGCCTCGCCGTCGTCCATACCACTGCCCTGGTGCTCTCGACGCGGCGTGGTCAACGTGGTCAACGACCGACTTCGATCGGAAGAGTACTGTACGTGGAGAGGCTGACAGCTGGATCCAGGTGGCCGCAAGGAAGTGCCTCCTTATTATGCGAAAATAATCATTCCTCCACCTGACAGCAGGGACCCACCGGACGGGCCACCTTATTTCGCGATAAAAACGTTTCCCCCCTGACTGCTGGGACCCATCGGACGGGCCAGCATATTTCATGAAAAAACGTTCCCCGCGCTGTCAGCTTGGACCACCAGAAGTGCCTCCTTATTACGCGCAAAAAAATGAATACTCCCCCTGCTAGCTGGGACCCACTATGGTGGCAGGCTGACTTGTGGGCCTACTAAGTTGACTGGGACGGGGGCCTTTGTCAACTTTAGTCAATATGAACGATTCTAGCTCCAGTGACCGTACGATGTCCATCCAACGGCCATAGTGCTTCTTCAACCTCTGGTCTTCTTGCTCCAGCCGCCCAAAGCAGCGCCGGTCGTGCCGCATGCTCCTGCCTCCCGTGGCCGGCTGTGCTGCCACGGAGGCCTCACTGCCCCCTACTATTCCCACCGCTGGGCAGGCCCTGCGGCGATGGCAACCTCACACCTCAGCCGAACCAGTGAACCCTCGTACTCCTCGACGCGCGGGCTTCCACTGTCGCGTCTTCCCCGGCTCCCCGTCGTCCCCCTCCTAGGCCTCGCCGTCGCCCACCGCCCTGGAGCTCTCGGCGCGGCGTGGTCAACGTGGTCAAGGAACGACTTCCATTGGATGTGGACTGTACGTGGAGAGGCTGACAGCTGGGTCCACGCCCACAACAAGGAAGTGCCTCCTTATTACGTGGAAAATAATGATTCCTCCACCTGACAACTGGGACCCATCGGACGGGCCACTATATTTCACGAAAAAAACGTTTCCCTCTGACTGATGTGACCCACCAGCTACAACTTCGCACGCAAGGAATTGTGTCCGGGCAAAAAAACAAAACGATTCGCACCCCTCACCGCTGGGACCCACCAGCGACACCTTCGCACGCAAGGATGTGCATCCGGGCAAAAAAAGATTCGCTCACCTGACTGCTTTGACCCACCAGCTACATCTTTGCACGCAAGGAAGTGCGTCCGGGCAAAAAAAAATGATTCGCCCCCCGACTGCTAGGACCCACCAGCTACATCTTCGCACGCAAGGAAGTGCCTGATAGTTGGGACCCACCTGGTTGAAGCGTACGTAGCGTTGTCATTCTGCTCGCGAACGTGTACGTACATATATACTGGTGGATGTAGAGGCGCGCACGTGTCGTAGTAGAGGCACGCACGTAGCATGTACACGTACGTACAACGGCGAGGGTGCAAGAAAGAAAATGCGGCCACGTATGTACATACGGGCAGGGTCTCGAACGCCTACTCGTGCATACGTACATGGCTGGGTGGGAACGGAGAAACAGCATCGTCGTCGTGTTCATGGGTAGGCAACGGAATGCGTAGTGTTCATGGGGAGGCAACAGAATGCGTCGTGTTCATCGGGAGGCAACAGAACGCGTGGGAGCCAACCGGCTTGGATGGAACAGGCAATGGAAACGAGGCATGGTGTACCGCAGAACGGAGGAAACGACCTTGTGTTCGACCGGCCACGTTCGGAACGGGGTCCTGTTGATCGGGAGGGGTGTGGCGTACCACAAAACATAGGAAATGGACCTCCTACGGTCGAAACGGGGGTCCTGTTGATCGGGAGGTGTGTGGCGTACTGCAAAACGGATGAAATGGACCTCCTATGGTCGAAACGGGGGTCCTGTTGATCGGGAGGGGTGTGGCGTACGGCAAAACGGATGAAACGGACCTCCTACGGTCGAAACGGGGTTCCTGTTCATTGGGAGGGGTGTGGCGTACCGCAAAACGGGACTCCACAGGATACTGTTCATCTCGACCGTCGACCTCCTCCAGCCTCCACGGGCTACCGTCGACCTCCTCCAGCCTCCACGGGCTCCTGTTCATCCAGCCTCCTCCGCGCGCTACTCCACAGGCTACTGTTCAACCACCCCTCCACGGGCACCCCTCCACCTTCTACTGTTCATCCAGCCCTCCACACCACGGGGTCCTGTTCAACCACCCCTCCACGGCCACCCCTCCACCGTCTACTATTCATCCAGCCCTCCACACCACGGGGTCCTATTCAACCACCCCTCCACACCACGGGGTCCTATTCATCAAGAGGCAACGCCACCGCTCACTGTTCATCCAACCCCCCCCCCCCCCCCCCGCAACGCTCACTGTTCATCCAATCGATCGGCTTTAGTTAGCAGCAGTAGCGAAGGAATCGCTCCATCGGGTTCAGCTAACAACCATCGATCGATCGCTCGGGTTCAGTAACGCGTAGCCTGGAGTGCAATCGCTCGGGTTTAGTTAGAGCCCAACGCCTCGCTCGGGTTCAGTTAGAGCCAACGCCTCGCACACAAGCGCGGACGTGTACGAGAGAAACGCGCTTCGCTAGGCCCCCGACCTCCCACCGTAACCGGCAACTCCCTGAAACTTTCCTCCCCCTCGCTTCTACCACGGTTTTTTCCGTCATGGACGGCCCAAAGAATGTCATGCAGCTGCGTCTCCGGCCCGCCCAGGACGAAAAGCCCATTTTCTGTCATGATTTTTTGTCATACAAGTAGGAGCCCACCACATCTATGATGATACCGGGTTTTGTCACAAGTATCGTCATAGAAGTGTCATATGTATGACAGAAAAGAAATTCGTTCGGCCCAAAATGTCACGGATGTGTCTTTTTTTTGTAGTGCCTCCCGTTATGTTCAACGAGAGGAAAATAACATTTTATACATTCCTGCATTTGTGTGACAAGCATGCCTGTTTTTTTGTGTGGGAGTCATTGGGATTTAAATCATAATCGTGTCATGTGGCTTTGGTGGTAAGACTATCCACAGTGGTGGAGAAATAATGCAGCCCTAGTCACCTTACCTCTCTCCATGAAGTACGTTGGGTCCCACCAGTCAGAGGGTGAAACAAACAAATTAATAAGAAAAATTAAAAGCGCCAGCGGTGTATCTTACCTCACACATCTCGTTACTGCTCGGGAACGCTATCCAATTGATCCCTCTATTCGCTCACGTACTATTTTAAGTGAATCCTTATTATAACATGCACACAATTTTGGGCACTTATCTTTGACCTAAGTTAGTGTGCCACCGTATCTCGTACTACTCCCTCCGTCTAGGTGTAATAAGTCACGTTAGAAGGTGCAGTAGGACCAAGGTGCAAGCAGATTGGAGGAGAAGGAGAAACTCGACCGGTCATTCCTCCAATCAAAGCCCTGATTTCTGTCTCTAAACGCAACAATTAATCCAAACAACTAAGAGATGCCGTTTTAGCTACCATGCAGGGCCACGTATTAACTCGCATGCAAGACGACTTTGATTTCTTGACTGGTCAACGCGTAGTTGCACTCCATGCATTGGGTTTCCGGGGGAGATAACAAGGCAGAGTAAGGAGCGTTTGGTTACATTGCTTAGGCTGGTCATAGTGCTGAGTAACTTGGACTAGTAACATGCATATGTTACTAGTCTACGTTACTACTACGCGAAGTTTGCCGTCGGAAGCGAGCCAATCTGGCTCTCCTGAGCTAGCAAGGTTTTTCTAGCCCACCCAAGCTAGCTGGTCCACAAAAGCTAACATATTTTAACAGTTCCAAACACCTAACCTTGCCTGACTATGCTATAACCTGTTCTTGCTAAGGATCCAAACGCTCCCTGATAACCCACAAGTGTAGGGGATCGCAACAGCTTTCGAGGGTAAAGTATTCAACCCAAATTTATTGATTCGACGCAAGGGGAGCCAAAGAATATTCTTGAGTATTAGCAGTTGAGTTGTCAATTCAACCACACCTGGATAAGTTAGTATCTGCAGCAAAGTATTTTGTAGCAAAAGAGGTATGATAATAAAGCTAATTGTAGCAAAAGTAAAGATAATTGTTTTTGGGTTTTTGTAGTAAGTGTAATAGTAGCAACAGAAAAGTAAATAAGCGAAGAACAATATATGAAAAGCTCATAGGCAATGGATCAGTGATGGATAATTAAGCCAGATGTGATTCCTCATGCAATAGTTATAACATAGGGTGATATAGAACTAGCTCCAATTCATCAATGTAATGTAGGCATGTATTCCATAAATAGTCATACGTGCTTATGGAAAAGAACTTGCATGACATCTTTTGTCCTACCCTCCCATGGCAGCGGGGTACTAGCGGAAACTAAGGGATATTAAGGCCTCCTTTTAATAGAGAACTGGAACAAAGCATTATCACATAGTGAATACATGAACTCCTCAAACTACGGTCATCACCTTGAAGTATCCCGATTATTGTCACTTCGGGGTTGTCGGATCATAACACATAATAAGTGACTATAGACTTGTAAGATAGGATCGAAAACACACATATATTCATGAAAAATAATAGGTTCAGATCTGAAATCATGGCACTTTGGCCCTAGTGACAAGCATTAAGCATAGCAAAGTCATAACAACATCAATCTCAGAACATAGTGGATACTAGAGATCAAACCCTAAAAAACTAACTTGATTACATGGTAAATCTCATCCAACCCATCACAGTCCAGCAAGCCTACGATGGAATTACTCACACACGGCGGTGAGCATCATGAAATTGGTGATGGAGGATGGTTTTTGATGACGACGACAATGAATCCCCCTCTCCGGAGCCCCGAGCGGACTCCAGATTAGTCCTCCCGAGAGAGATTAGGGCTTGGCGGCGGCTCCATGTCGTAAAACGCGATGAAACTTTCTCTCTGATTTTTTTCTCCCCAAACGTGTAAATATGGAGTTGGAGTTGAGGTCGGTGGAGGTCCAGGGGGCCCACGAGATAGGAGGGCGCGCCCTAGGGGGGCGCCCCCTGTCTCGTGGACAGCCCGTGGGCCCCCTGGTCTTGATTCTTTTGCCAAAAATTCTTATTAATTCCAAAAAGTGCCTCCATGGATTTTTAGGACATTCCGAGAACTTTTCTTTTCTACACATAAAACAACATCATGGCAGTTCTGCTGAAAACAGCGTCAGTCCGGGTTAGTTTCATTCAAATCATGCAAGTTAGAGTCCAAAACAAGGGCAAAAGTAATTGGAAAAGTAGATACGTTGGAGACGTATCAACTCCCCCAAGCTTAAACATTTGCTTGTCCTCAAGCAATTCAGTTGATAAACTAAAAGTGATAAAGAAAAACTTTTACAAACTCTGTTTGCTCTTGTTGTTGTAAACATGAAAAGCCAACATTCAAGTTTCAGCAAATATTATGAACTAACCATACTCACAATAACACTTAGCTCTCACAATTACTCATATCAATAACATAATCAGATAGCGAGCCATAATAATAAAACTCGGATGACAACACTTTCTCAAAATAATTATAACATGATATAACAAAATGGTATCTCGCTAGCCCTTTCTGAGACCGCAAAACATAAATGCAGAGCACCTTTAAAGATTAGGGACTGACTAAACATTGTAATTCATGGTAAAAGAGATCCAGTCAAGTCATACCCAATATAAACCAATAATAATGAATGCAAATGTCAGTGTGCTCTCCAGCGGGTGCTTTTAATAAGAAGGGTGATGACTCAACATAAAAAGTAAATAGATAGGACCTTCACAGAGGGAAGCAGGGATTTGTAGAGGTGCCTGAGCTTGATTTATAATAGAGATTGAATAACATTTTGAGCGGCATACTTTAGCTGTCAACGCAACAACTATGAGATGGTTGTATCTTCCATACTACATGCATTATAGGCAGTTCCCAAACAGAATGGTAAAGGTTTATACTCCCCCAACCACCAACAAGCATCAATCCATGGCTTGCTCGAAACAACGAGTGCCTCCAACATACAACAGCCCTGCGGGAGTTTTGTTTAATTATTTTGATTTGCTTTGATCTTTTTGGATCATGGGACTGGGCATCCCGGTTACCGGCCCTTTCTCGTGAATGAGGAGTAGAGTCCACTCCTCGTGAGAATAACCCACCTAGCATGGAAGATATAGGCAGTCCTAGTTGTAACATGAGCTGCTCGAGCATACAAAACAGAATTTCATTTGAAGGTTTGGAGTTTGGCACATGCAAATTTACTTGGAACAGCAGGTAAATACCGCATATAGGAAGGTATAGTGGACTCATATGGAACAATTTTGGGTTTAAGGAGTTTGGATGCACAAGCAGTATTCCCGCTTAGTACAGGTGAAGGCTAGCAAAAGACTGGGAAGCGACCAACTGAGAGAGCGACAACAGTCGTAAACATGAATTAAAATTAATTCACACCGAATACAAGCATGAGTAGGATATAATCCACCATGAATTTAAATATCATGAAGGCTATGTTGATTTGATTCAACTACATGTGTGAACATGTGCCAAGTCGAGTCACTCAATTCATTCAAAGGAGGATACCATCCCATCATACCACATCATAATCATTCTAATAGCATGTTGGCACGCAAGGTAAACCATTATAACTCATAGCTAATCAAGCATGGCACAAGCAACTATAATCTCTAAATGTCATTACAAATATGTTTACTTCATAATAAGCTGAATCGGAAATGATGAACTCATCATATTTACAAAAACAAGATAGGTCGAGTTCATACCAGCTTTTCTCATCTCAATAAGTCCATCATATATCGTCATTATTGCGTTTCACTTGCACGATCGAACGATGTGTATAATAATAAGAGTGCACGTGCATTGGACTAAGCTGGAATCTGCAAGCATTCAACTCAAGAGAGAAGACAAGTAATATGGGCTCTAAGTTAAATAAACAATCATGCATATAAGAGCCAATAAGCATTTTCAATATGGTCTTCTCGACCCCCAAAGGAAAGAAAAGAAAATAAAACTATTTACACGGGAAAGCTCCCAACAAGTTAGAAGAAGAACTAGATATATTTTTTGGGTTTTCATTTTAATTTCTACTACAAGCATGGAAATTAAACTAACTAATTTGTTTTTGGTTTTTCTTAAGGTTTATCAAACACACAAGAAGAAAACGAGAAAAAGAAATTTAAACTAACATGGATAATACAATGAAAGAGTATGAGCACCGACGACTAGTGTGTGAACATGAATGTAAAGTCGGTGAGAAATACGTACTCCCCCAAGCTTAGGCTTTTGGCCTAAGTCGGTCTAGTACCAAGGACCGCCGCTACTCTCCCCGGTGTAATGGGAGGTGTAATCAGGATACCACTGGCTGGTCATCTCCGGATCCCACTGGACAGATGATGCAAGATAAGGGTCCAGTTCAGGTTCCAGCTCAGGTTCAGGTTCTGGAGTAAAAGCTTGAGCTCGATGGTTGTTCACTGCTTCCGGCGTAACAAGAAAATTTTCTGCAAGCAAATCAAACAACAGAGGCGCATGCAGAATAATAATCTCAAAGTGTTTCTTATTAAATCTAAGTTTCTACAAGAGCATCTTCTCTTCGTTGTCAACAATAAACTTGTGTGCTACCATGCTCTTGTAATCTAAGATGTGAGGAGGCAATTTTATCTCCTCCTCCTCATGGTGCCTAATGGGTATCTGAAAATGTTTAGCAAGACGTGCAACATAGATACCTCCAAATATGGGGCCTTTTGTACGATTCAGGGCTAGCCGTTTAGCAACGACGGCACCCATACTAAAAGTATTGTCAACAAGCAAAGCATGTTGAAGAATGATAATATCAGGATGCTCAAGTTTCCACTATTTCCTCGACCAATTAAGCATCTACTAGCAAATATGGCAAAGTAGCGTAAAACAGGAAAGTGTATGCTAGAGACTTTTGCCTCGGAGCCCTTCTTTGGCTCCTCTACAGCTATAGTGTTAACAAAGCCACCCACATCTTCATGATGGGGTTCCTCTAAATCTCCCTCATAAGGTATCCTACATACCGCGCAAAAATGACGTAAAGACATGTCTTTGAATTCATCATATAAATGAAATGATACTGCAGGCGGTGACTTCTTAGGATAATAATAAAAGTTTTGCACGAAAGTATTGGTAAGTAAGAGATACTGATTGATTCGATCGTTGATGAAACTGGTGAGGCCTGTAGTCTCGATTAAAGCATAAAAGTCTTCATGAATTCCAGCTTCTTTCAAGAAATCCTCACACGGCCATTCACATGACCGTACTTCCGCTAAGCGAGGAAGATTATACTTGGCTTTTTTCCTTCTCTTTGGCTTGTTTTTCCTCAGAGCTTTGGCTAGAAGAGCCCCTAAAGAGTTTCCACAACATTTTCTGAAAATTTCTGAAATTTTAGTAACTTCGAAATAAAAGTGAATAAAACTAAACAAGATTGATAGCAACCACTCCTACAAGTGTCTAGAGCCTATATCATGCATTGGAATTGCTTGGGACCTCAAAAATTTAACATGCAAGCTCAAGAACATGGTCACCTATGCAGCAAAAATTTGCAATGAATAAAGCACTAGAACAAAAACTAATTGGACCAATGGAGGAGTCACATACCAAGAAACAATCTCCCAAAGCAGTTTTGTGAATGGAGCTTTGAGCTATGAGATCGAAAATCGCAGCAAAATGAGCTAGAACTCGTGCTTGAGCTGGATGGGGATTTTTTGGGGTAGAAGATGAAGTGTGTGGGTGCTGGCATAAGTGGAGGGGGGCCACCAAGGGCCCACGAGATAGGGGGGCGCGCCCTCCACTCTCGTGGCCTGGTGCTTGCCCCTCCTGCAGTGATTTCAGTGCCTAAAATCCTCAAATATTCCAGAAAAAATCATACTAAATTTGCAGGGCATTTGGAGCAATTTTATTTTCGGACTATTTTTTTAATGCACGGATAATTCAGAAAACAGACGGATAATACTATTTTTGCTTTATTTAATCTAAATGACATAAAGTAAAAAGAGGGTACAGAAGGTTGTGCCTTCTAGTTTCATCCATCTCGTGATCATCAAAATGAATCCACTAACAAGGTTGATCAAGTCCTGTTAACAAACTCATTCCGAATAACACGGAACCGGAGAAATTTCGAATAACACTAAATTACCTCAACGGGGATATGAAAATCCCCAACAATAAGAATATCATACTTTTTCTTGACAGTAGGAAGAGGAAATTCAAAACCTCCAAAAATGATAGTTGGAACTTTTTCAATAGAATTGATGCTATGAACTTGAGATTGTTTCCTCTGAAAGTGTACCGTATGCTCATTACCATTAACATGAAAAGTGACATTACCTTTGTTGCAATCAATAACAGCCCCTGCTGTATTAAGAAAAGGTCTACCAAGGATAATAGACATACTATCGTCCTCAGGAATATCAAGAATAACAAAGTCCGTTAAAATAGTGACATTTGCAACCACAGCAGGCACATCCTCACAAATACCGACAGGTATAGCAGTTGATTTATCAGCCATTTGCAAAGATATTTCAGTAGGTGTCAACTTATTCAGTTCAAGTCTACGATATAAAGAGAGAGGCATAACACTAACACCAGCTCCAAGATCACATAAAGCAGTTCTAACATAATTTCATTTAATAGAGCATGGTATAGTTGGTACACCTAGATCTCCAAGTTTCTTTGGTATTCCACCCTTAAAAGTGTAATTAGCAAGCATGGTGGAAATTTTAGCTTCCGGTATCTTTCTTTTGTTTGTAATGATATCCTTCATATACTTAGCATAAGGATTCACTTTCAGCATATCAGTTAAGCACATACGTAAGAAAATATATCTAATCATTTCAGCAAAGCGCTCAAAATCCTCATCATCCTTCGACTTGGATGGTTTAGGAGGAAAGGGCATGGGTTTCTGAACCCATGGTTCTCTTTCTTTACCGTGCTTCCTAGCAACAAAATCTCTCTTATCATAACGTTGATTCTTTGATTGTGGGTTATCAAGATCAACAGCAGGTTCAATCTCTACATCATTGTTTTTGCTAGGTTGAGCATCAACATGAACATTATCATTAACATTATCACTAGGTTCATGTTCATCACCTGATTGAGTTTCAGCATCAGAAATAGAAATATCATTGGGATTCTCAGGTGTGTCGACAGTAGGTTCACTAGAAGCATGCAAAGTCCTATCATCTTTCTTTTTCTTCTTTTTAGAAGAACTAGGTGCCTCTAAATTATTTCTCTGAGAATCTTGCTCGATTCTCTTAGGGTGGCCTTTAGGATACAAAGGTTCCTGAGTCATTCTACCAGTTCTAGTAGCCACTCTAACAGCAAAGTCATTTTTATTATTTAATTCATCAAGCAAATCATTTTGAGCTTTAAGTACTTGCTCAGCTTGAGTAGCAACCATAGAAGCATATTTGCTAATGAGGTGAAGTTCATCTTTAACTCTAGCCAGATTGTCACTTACACGTCCTATCTCGAAAGCATTTATTCTTTAACTCTCTACCAACATAAGCATTAAAACTTTCTTGTCTAGCCATAAAGTCATCAAATTCATCTAAGCATGGGCTATGAAATTTAGTAGAGGGGATTTCAACTTTATCATATCTATAGAGAGAATTTACCTTTACTACCTGTGTTGGGTTATCAAGACAATGTGGTTCTTCAGGCGGTATATTAAGACCATGTAATTCTTCAATAGGAGGTAAATTCTTAACATCTTCAGCTTTAATACCTTTTTCTTTCATAGATTTCTTTGCCTCTTGCATATCTTCAGGACTGAGAAATAAAACACCTCTCTTCTTTGGAGTGGGTTTAGGAATAGGCTCAGGAGTTGGCTCAATTGGTTCAGGAATTATTTCAGGAATTGGCTCGGGAAGAGTCCAATTATTTTCATTAGTCAACATATTATTCAATAGTATTTCAGCTTCGTCGACTGTTCTTTCCCTGAAAACACAACCAGCACAACTATCCAAGTAGTCCTTGGAAGCATCATTAGTCCATTATAAAAGATATCAAGTATTTCATTTTTCTTAAGAGGATGATCAGGCAAAGCATTGAGTAACCGGAGAAGCCTCCCCAAGCTTGTGGGAGACTCTCTTCTTTGATTTGCACAAAATTATATATTTCCCGCAAGGCAGCTTGTTTCTTATGAGCATGGAAATATTTAGCAGAGAAGTAATAAATCATATCCTGGGGACTACGCACACAACCAGGAGCAAGAGAATTATACCAAGTCTTAGCATCACCCTTTAATGAGAACGGAAATATCTTAAGGATATAAAAATAGCGAGACTTCTCATCATTAGTAAACAGGGTAGCTATATCATTCAACTTGGTAAGATGTGCCACAACAGTTTCAAATTCAAGGCCATAAAAAGGATCAGATTCAACTAAAGTAATAATCTCAGGATCAACAGAGAATTCATAATCCTTATCAGTAACACAGATAGGTGAAGTAGCAAAAGCGGGATCGGGTTTCATTCTAGCATTAAGAGACTGCTGCTTCCATTTAGCTAATAATTTCTTAAGATCATATCTATCATTGCAAGCGAAGATTTCCCTAGTAGCTTCTTCATTCATAACATAACCCTTAGGAACAACAGGTAATACATAATCATTGGGAGAACCTTCATCATCACTATCATCAATAATAGGTTCTTCAGTAATTTCATTCCCCCTAACTCTAGCAAGTTGTTCATCAAGAAATTCACCTAATGGCAAAGTAGTATCAAGCACAGAAGTAGTTTCATCATGCATAGCAGAAGTGACATCATCAATAACATGCGACATATCAGAATTCATAGCAGTAGTAGGTTTAGGTGTCGCAAGCTTACTAATAACGGAAGGAGAATCTAGTGCAGAGCTAGATGGCAGTTCCTTACCTCCCCTCGTAGTTGAGGGCAAAATCTTGGTTTTAGCGCCTTTCAAGTTCTTCATAGTGATCAGCAGATATAAATCCCAAGTGGCTCAGAGAATAGAGCTATGTTCCCCGGCAACGGCGCCAGAAATTAGTCTTGATAACCCACAAGTGTAGGGGATCGCAACAGCTTTCGAGGGTAAAGTATTCAACCCAAATTTATTGATTCGACACAAGGGGAGCCAAAGAATATTCTTGAGTATTAGCAGTTGAGTTGTCAATTCAACCACACCTGGATAACTTGGTATCTGCAGCAAAGTATTTAGTAGCAAAAGTGGTATGATAATAAAGGTAACGGTAGCAAAAGTAAAGATAAATGTTTTTGGGGTTTTGTAGTAATTGTAACAGTAGCAACGGGAAAGTAAATAAGCGAAGAACAATATATGAAAAGCTCGTAGGCAATGGATCAGTGATGGATAATTATGCCGGATGCGATTCCTCATGCAATAGTTATAACATAGGGTGATATAGAACTAGCTCCAATTCATCAATGTAATGTAGGCATGTATTCCGTAAATAGTCATACGTGCTTATGGAAAAGAACTTGCATGACATCTTTTGTCCTACCCTCCCGTGGCAGCGGGGTCCTAGCGGAAACTAAGGGATATTAAGGCCTCCTTTTAATAGAGAACCGGTACAAAGCATTAGCACATAGTGAATACATGAACTCCTCAAACTACGGTCATCACCGAGAAGTATCCCGATTATTGTCACTTCGGGGTTGTCGGATCATAACACATAATAGGTGACTATAGACTTGCAAGATAGGATCAAGAACACACATATATTCATGAAAACATAAAAGGTTCAGATCTGAAATCATGGCACTCGGGCCCTAATGACAAACATTAAGCATAGCAAAGTCATAGCAACATCAATCTCAGAACATAGTGGATACTAGGGATCAAACCCTAACAAAACTAACTTGATTACATGGTGAATCTCATCCAACCCATCACCGTCCAGCAAGCCTACGATGGAATTACTCACGCACGGCGGTGAGCATCATGAAATTGGTGATGGAGGATGGTTGATGATGACGACAGCGACGAATCCCCCTCTCCGGAGCCCCGAACGGACTCCAGATCAGCCCTCCCGAGAGAGATTAGGGCCTGGCGGCGGCTCCATGTCGTAAAACGCGATGAAACTTTCTCTCTGATTTTTTTCTCCCCAAACGTGAATATATGGAGTTGGAGTTGAGGTCGGTGGAGGTCCAGGGGGGCCACAAGATAGGAGGGCGCGCCCTAGGGGGGCGCCCCCTGTCTCGTGGACAGCCTGTGGGCCGCCTGGTCTTGATTCTTTCACCAAAAATTCTTATTAATTCCAAAAAGTGCCTCCGTGGATTTTCAGGACATTCCGAGAACTTTTCTTTTCTACACATAAAACAACATCATGGCAGTTCTGCAGAAAACAGCGTCAGTCCAGGTTAGTTTCATTCAAATCATGCAAGTTAGAGTCCAAAACAAGGGCAAAAGTGTTTGGAAAAGTAGATACGTTGGAGACGTATCACTCCCTAAGTAACAACGCTCGCTAGCAACGAGGCCAGGAGGGGATTGAGATGCGAAGTTAATGGACAACGCCTAAACATTTTGGGAATATCTGATTTCTGTAAGATGACTTAACACCTAGACGGAGGGAGTACTACTCCTCAGTCCAGGTTTGATGGAATATTCTTCACCTCTTCTCTTCTTGTACATACTCTATTTGTATCTCACTTCCTGTGGCTTCGCACTCGCATGATTTTCCTATTCTATGAACCAGTGTGTGCATCTCTGTGTGTGTGTGTGTTAGACAGAGCGACAGGTCGACCTACTCCTACATAGAGATGGTGTGTAGTGTATGATTTTAGCCGCGAGAGTCGGTGCATCCTCTCTTTTCCGGGCGTTCGGTAGGGACAGGCGAACAGCTGCCATGCCCGCTCCTGACCAGCCTGGCCCACCCAAAGCCCCTCCATCGCCCGCGCGCGCTTCCTGCCCGAAACAGTCAGCACCGCTCCAAAGAATCGGTGCCGCATTCATGCCCGGGTAGAGCAGACACGACCTCTCACTGGCGCCTGCGTTAAAGGGAGAAGCAGATTCAAGAGTGATGGTTGCTTCGTCCGTCCAACTTACTGCTGGGTCTATGTGATTTGACGGCTCATTGGTCATTATTATTGAGGTGGTAGGACTGCTGGATGTCCCACGCTTTCGGCGAAAGGAGGTACTACTAGATTACAATTTTCTCCATTCTTACAGTAGAGGAGTGCAAGGGCAGTGAAAACACGCAGGCTCAGTGATTACATGGCCCACCTCACACTACCACCATATTTTCTGGACACCGTGCGACACCTAACTCTTTACATAGTACTCCCTCTGTTCCTAAATATAAGTCTTTGTAGAGATTCCACTAGGTGGACTACATATGGAACAAAGTGAATGAATCTACACTTAAAATGCATCTATATACATCTGTATGTGGTTCATGGTGAAATCTCTACAAAGACGTATATTTAGGAACGGAGGAAGTACTAGTATAGTACATACTGTAATTTATCAGCGAGATAGTACAATGCTATGAAGCTTCCAGCTTCTGTTACATGTATCTTGCGTCCAAGGTTGCCCGTTGCAACATTTCGTCAAATACAAAGGAGACTAACATGCATGTTGTTGCATCTAAATGATTGACAGGTCATAGCAAATATGTACTCCCTCCGTTCCAAAATAAGTGTCTCAACTTTATGCAAACTAGTACAAAGTTGTACTACTAATAAAGTTGACACTTATTTTGGAACCAAGGCAGCTAACGAAAAAAATGATCCATGCAGTCCCTAGCCCTTGAACCGTAAACCGTAACCAGGCTTTAATTTGCTGGCAACATTCAAGCTTCCCAAGAAATGAAGTTTGCAACTGAGGGAGTCCCGGATTAGGGGGTGTCCAGATAGCCGAACTATCATCATCGGCCGGACTCCAAGACTATGAAGATACAAGATTGAAGACTTCGTCCCATGTCCGGATGGGACTTTCCTTAGCGTGGAAGGCAAGCTTGGCGATACGGATATGTAGATCTCCTACCATTGTAACCGAATCTGTGTAACCCTAGCCCTCTCTGGTGTCTATATAAACCGGATGGTTTTAGTCCATAGGACGAACAACAATCATACCATAGGCTAGCTTCTAGGGTTTAGCATCCTTGATCTCGTGGTAGATCTACTCTTGTAATACCCACATCATCAATATCAATCAAGCAGGACGTAGGGTTTTACCTCCATCAAGAGGGCCCGAACCTGGGTAAAACATCGTGTCCCTTGTCTCCTGTTACCATCCGCCTAGACGCACAGTTCGGGACCCCCTACCCGAGATCCGCCGGTTTTGACACCGACATTGGTGCTTTCATTGAGAGTTCCTCTGTGCCGTCGCAATCAGTAAGGATGCCTCTTCCCATCTTTAAAGACGGTACCATTGCCAAAGGAGCTTTGGCCGCCGGTCAAGCTATCCGGCTAGGTGGTTTTCTTATGACCGCCTGTTCGGCCAACGCTTCGACGATGACCTCTCGGGTCATCAAAAGCGATCTTCGCGTCAACTCGAAATTCGCCGAGCAGCTGGATCTGATGGAGCTCTCTTCCGTAAACGAGCTCTTGGATCGCATCACCGCCCCTGGGAGTCGCTACAGACTACGATCAGATTGGGCTTAAAACCGATCTGAGAGAAATTAACTCTCAGGCTACCCACCATGTTGCTGTGGTAGAAGAACAACGCGGCGACTCTTCTTCTATGTTAAAAAACAGTTATGTCCGGATTCCCGATCCCTCCATGCCGGATTCTCGCGGAGGGACGGACATCAATCGAGTACTGAACCTAAAGTCAGGCAGCAGACTAGATTCGTTGGACGACGTCCAGCAATCCAAGCTTACAAATCCGGAAGCTCCTCGGCCTTTGAGCCTCAGATTGGGCGGGGTTCCGAATTTAATTCCACCCGCGCACCCAAACACAAGCGATCTATCTCAAATACGGCAAGAGCCCGATGAAATAGTACATCATTACTGGGCCAGATTCCTCCTGGTTATGGACAGGATAAAGGACTGCCGTGAGGAAAGCGCAATCTTAATTTTCTGCAACAATTGCACGGACAAGGGAATCCTCAACGCCATAAGTCATCGTGAAATTACACGCTTTGCTGATTTGGTGTCCATAGTACGGAAGTACTGTGAGATGGAAAGCGCCTAGAAAGCCGAAATCAGTTTTTGGGATAATCCAGCCATGAATACAGCCCCAGTCCGAAACAAAAGGGTGCATCATCGACAGGCACCTGGGTTAAATACCAAAAAGCAAAAACCCTTCATAGGGCATGGAACCGTACTGGAGGGATGGCTCAATGGACCCTGCAAAATTCATAGCACAGAGGGCGCCACTCCAACTCATAGCCTTAGAGCATGTTGGATACTACGGCAGGTGGCCAAAAGTGGCGAAGGTCTTCTAGCCTCGGAGAACCACCCCAACAGTACCAGTACGGTATTAACAATCTTCGAGACTTTCGCATCAAATAATATGCGGAAACGAACAATCTGCAGCCTCGCCGAAGTCTACCAAGTAGCAACAACAAATCCATGGAGCACCACGGCTATCACCTTTAGTGCCAGCGACGAACCTAAATTCCGAACAGCCCGAGCACCACCCGCATTGGTCCTCAGTCCAATAGTGGACGACTTTCGTCTTACCAAGGTACTCATGGATGGCGGCAGCGGATTAAACCTCATCTACGAGGAAACCCTCCAAAAAATGGAAATAGACTGGAGCCGCATTGAGCGAAGCAGCACAACCTTTAGAGGAATAATCCCTAGTCGGGAAGTACGCTGCACAGGAAAAATCACACTAGATGTGGTGTTCGACTCGCCGGACAACTACAGGTCCGAGGAAGTCACGTTCCAAGTGGCCCCGTTCAGCAGCGGATATCACGCTCTATTAGGGCGAGAGGCATTCACAATTTTCCAAGTTGTACCCCATTACGGGTACATGAAGCTTAAAATGCCCGGGCGCAATGGAATCATCACTCTGGTCAGTGATCCGGACATAGCACTCCGCGCTGAAAATAAGACAGCCGCACTAGCCCTAGAGGCACTATCCGAAGCCCTAGCAGCAGAGGAACTCACTACACTGCGCTCCATGGTGAATAGGGACGATGTGATACTCGATAAGAGATCTAAGTCCACCTCTTTTAAACCAGCAGACGAAATAGTCAAATTCTAGGTCCATCCAACGGACCCCACAAAGACGGCCTCCATCGGGGCACAATTAAACCCTGATGTAGAAGCCGCACTACGAGAATTCCTTCGGGAAAATTGGGACATTTTTGCCTGGCACCCTTTAGATATGCCAGGAATCCCACGCAGGCTGGCAGAGCACAGCCTAAATATCCTAAAAGGATTCAAGCCAATCAAACAGGCTCTTCGATGATTTTCTGAACCCAAAAGACAGGCAATGGGAGAGGAGCTAGCCAAACTATTAGAAGCCGGATTCATCAAAGATATAAAACATCCGGACTGGCTAGCGAACCTGGTAATGGTACCAAAAAAGGACAAATCCTAGCGCCTTTGTGTCGATTTTAAAGACCTTAATAAGTGAAAGAACATGCGGTGCCCCCATGTTTTGTTTTGGTAATTGATGACAATATCTATGGACTAATGGTTGCCTTGAGTTATATCTGAAGGTTTTGTCCATAGGCTTTTCTTGAAGTCCATGTGTTGGTTTCAAGGAGTTTATGAGTTGACCAAGGTGTTATTAAGGAATTATCCAAAGATTGGTCATGTGAGTGTTGAGCTTATTGCAAGCATGTCTTGAAGAATAAGATTGTGTGATCATTCATGTCCACCTTCAAGACATCATCCAAATGAAGAGAGTTGGAAAGATTCAACACACAAAGCGCACAAGATGTACCGAGGGATCAAGTGATCCCATGGTATGGTAAGCATTGTCCATTAGGCTTTGTGTGCTAACCCATGGTCTTCGTGAGAGTTCTTTGTGGGGTTAGGTTACGGTGTGCAAGTTCAAGTGATGTATCACGAAAAGATCAAGTGCTTGAAGCTTGCCGTCCATTGTGGTGACAATGGACTTGTGAAGATGAGCGGAAGAGTGGCTCACCCATAGTGGAGTATGGGGGAGCAATCAACTAGTCTTCATCGAGCCAACGCAATCAACAAAGGTGGTCCATCTTGAGGAGGAGTAGATCATCATCATCTAGCTCAAGTGGATTTTGTGCAAGGCAAAGGTTTGCCCTTGATAGGTTTTCTATTTTACCGGTCTCATGGTAGTTGTGGGAGACCGATTTATAGGATCGATTGCCGTACCATCAAGGGGGGCTCTCGATGAGTTGCTTGATCGTATCATTCGTAGAGAGCTCAAACCATTGCATCCTTGTATCATCTTTATTGGTTCTTGTTTGGTTCTTCTCCTTGTGAGATTTGGAGCTTTTGGTCATCTTGATGACAAGCTTGCGTTCATCGAAAACGGAGTTCGCATGCGTCTTCTATGATGTTTTCGGTGTTGGAGGTTTTACCGGTCTTATCCGAGGAAGGGTTCTCACCATTTTCTTTTGGGCCTTTTCTCATTTGCTTATTATTGGTATTTCTATCAAGATTGTGTTAGCCCTTGTTGCTAGCTTTCCAACAAACTTGGTTTCGTCGAATTCGGAGTCCGAATGAAGAAGTTGTGGTAGTTTTGGTGTTCTGAAAAGGCTGCAGCGGTACTACCGCAGGTAGGAGCGGAAGTAATTTTTTACTACCGCCCTTGGGAGCGGTACTACCGCTCGTGGGAGCGGTACTACCGCTTGGAGCAGTACTACCGCGGCTACTTCCGTGGTTACTTCCATTCGGGGCCAAAATCTCGTCACAAGTCCAGCGGTGGTAGGCACGAATGTAATTTTTTAGTACCGCTCGCAAGCAGTAGTACCGCTACCCTTAGCAGTAGTACCGCTACCCCTAGCGGTAGTACCGTGATGTCAAGCGGTACTACCGCTCGGTGCGGGCTGTGAGCATAACGGTTGGATTTTTCCCCACCTATAAAAGGGGGTCCTCTTCCCCATTGAACCTTATCCTTTGAGCTCGTGTTCTTCCCCCATTGTTGACCTTCTTCGAGCTTGCTAACTCTCAATCCCTCCATGGATTCTTGCTAGTTTTTGAGGGAAAAGAGAGAGGAGATCTAGATCACATTTCCACCAATCACTTTCTCCTCTATGTGAGGGGAACCCCTTGGATCTAGTTCTTGGAGTTCTTGGTGTTTCCTTCTTGTTCTTCCTCTCATTTTCCTCCCTAGCATTAGTTGCTTCGGTGGGATTTGAGAGAGAAGGACTTGGGCACTCCGTGTGCCCTTGCCATTGCATTTGGTGCATCGGTTTGAGTTCTCCACGGTGATACGTGGAAGTTACAAGTTGAGAAGCTTATTACTCTTGGGTGCTTGGTACCCTTGAGCTTGTTCCTCTTGGGTGCCTGGGCGCCCTAGATGGTTGGTGGTGTTCGGAGCTCAATCATTATGGTGTAAAGCTCCGGGCAAGCGTCGGGGTCTCCAATTAGGTTGTGGAGATCGCCCCGAGCAATTTGACGGGTACCGGTGACCGCCCCCAAGGGTTGCCAAAGTGTACGGGTTCGGTGACCGCCCCCAAGGGTTGCCATTTGTACGGGTTCGGTGACCGCCCTCAAGGGTCCCTTAGTGGAATCACGGCATCTTGCATTGTGCGAGGGCGTGAGGAGATTACGGTGGCCCTAGTGGCTTCTTGGGGAGCATTGTGCCTCCACACCGCTCCAAACGGAGATTAGCATCCGCAAGGGTGTGAACTTCGGGATACATCATCGTCTCCGCGTGCCTCAGTTATCTCTTACCCGAGCCCTTTACTTATGCACTTTACTTTGTGATAGCCATATTGTTCTTTGTCATATATCTTGCTATCACATAGTTGCTTATCTTGCTTAGCATAAGTTGTTGGTGCACATAGGTGAGCCTAGTTGTTGTAGGTTTTGTGCTTGACAAATTAACCGCTAGGTTTATTCCGCATTTGTTCAAGCCTAAACCGTAATTATTTTAAAGCGCCTATTCACCCCCCCCCTCTAGGCGACATCCTCGATCTTTCAATTGGTATCAGAGCCTCGTCTCTCTTTGTTGGGCTTAACCGCCTAGAGAGTAAAGATGTCGACTAGAGGATTAGGATTCTCTGACACTCTTAGTTTCGATGGCACAAATTTTGATGTTTGGGTAATTCGCATGCTTAATCTCTTTAGGGTCATGGACCCAAATTTAGAGCGAATTGTAGATATGGGTTTTTCTCCTCCAAAGGATCCCCAAAGATTATCTTTAGAGGATGAGAAAAACTCTTATCTCAATGCTCAAGCCTCTAATGTGCTTTTCGATGCTTTGAGCAATGTAGTTATATTTCAACTCATGCCGTTCCGGGATGCTCATGAGTTATGGACAAAGCTTCAAGATAAATATGGTGTGTCCAAGATTTGTGGGGATGATTGTTCTCCCTCCACCTCCGGTCGTATAGTCTTCTCAACTTCTTCTACTTCACCTACATGTGGTTTGCCACAAGGTAATGATATGGTGAGTAGTGTTGGTCATTGCAATGATGATAGTATGCTTATTGTGGATGATCCTTCATCACTATATTATTGCAATGCTCCTTCTTTGGGCTTTAACACTTCGAGCACTCCAAATGTTTCACATGCTTGTGTTGATAGTCCTTGCATATCATGTAGAAATTGCTTGACTAAATCTCATGATGATATGCTTGCTATGTCTTGTTGCCATGATAAAAATGCATCTATTTCCTCGAATTGTTGTGCTAACAATGTAGAGGAAACCGAACACTCCATGGAACAAGATGTGGTGTTTAATGGTGCCTCAAGGGATCCTACATCATCATCTATTGCTTTTTGCCTTATGGCTAAGGCGTCAAAGGTATCTCCTACTTTGTACCCCAATATGTCTCTTGATGATGATGTTGATGCTAATGATGATGAGGATAATGATGAAGAGAATGATAATGTTGCCTCCTTAAAAACTAAGGGGGAGATGATTTTTAAAGCTCTTCATAAAAATAAAATTGCTCGTTCCAACTTCATGGAAATTATGTCCATTGCCATTGAGGGCAAGAAATATATTGAGGAGTTGGAATCTCATCTCGAGGAGCATGAGGTCACCATTGAGAAAATGGAAGCTCATGGGCGTGATTACGCAAATGAGATGCGGACCTCTCTCAAGCTCTTGAACATGAACAAACCACCAAGGAATCTCTTGAGGAGACTTTTGCTCTAGAATTGTCTAGAGTGAAGGAATCTACTGATAGAGCTCTTGAGGTGGCCAATGTTTTTGAAACTAAAAATGCTAAGCTTGAAGTTGCTCATGCTAGACTCCTTGAGGATTTTGAGCACCTCGAAAATGGCTCAAGGGTCATCAAGGGTGAGCTCATCAAACTCACCGAGTCTCATGCTCAACTTGAAGCTTCTTATTTAAAAGAGCTGCCAAGTTGCCTTCTCCTCTTGTTGTTAATGATGATGCTTGTGCTACTAATTCTATTACTTGTGAAGCATCCATTTTGAAGGAGAATGTTGAGCTACGGGCTCAACTTGAGGTGCTATCTTGCAATTATGGGAAATTGGAAGAAAGTCATGAAAAGCTCTCAAGCTCTCATGATGATCTTCTAGTATCCCATAGTGTGCTAAAGATAGCTCATGAGGCCATGATTGCTAAGGTAACATCTAGTGAGCCTCATGTGGATACTAGCACTACTTCTAGTCAAAATAGTATATTGCCATGTGCTAGTCCTTGTAATTCATCTACTCACAATGTTGGTACATCTTGTGATGAATTGCTTTCCTTGCCTTGTTGCTCTAACGATGAAGCTTATACTTCCTCTAGTACTTGTGTTGAGACTAACCATGTAGAGGAAATCAAAGAGCTCAAGGCCCAAGTCACTTCTTTGAAGAAAGACTTGGAAAAGTGTCATGAAGGGAAGGCCACACTCAACAATATCTTGAGTGTGCAAAAATCCCCCAATGACAAAGGTGGACTTGGATTCAACTCCAATAAGAAGAAGAAGTCCAAGATGAACAAAAGAAGGGCCAAGAACAAGTCAAGAATTCGGCCAAGATTGTTTGCTTCAAGTGCAAAGTAGAAGGGCATCATGTTAGATCTTGCCCATTGAAGAAGAAGGCCATTAGTGTCAAGCAACAAGGGAAGAGGGCACAA
This sequence comes from Triticum aestivum, assembly GCF_018294505.1. Lineage (NCBI taxonomy): Eukaryota > Viridiplantae > Streptophyta > Magnoliopsida > Poales > Poaceae > Triticum > Triticum aestivum. The sequence continues at coordinate 376,447,251 of NC_057807.1, forward strand.
GTTCAATCTCATGCTCAACCTCAAGTTGAAGAAAGGCCTCTTCCCAAGAAGACTCAAGTTAATGCTTCTCAATTGAGAAATCAAGTGAGAAGAAAGTGAAGAGTAGACGTTGCTACTTATGCCGTGAGAAAGGTCACGTCGCTTCTTCATGCACTAGTGGTAACTTATCCAACCCAATTATTATTGATGATATCTATTCTCTTGGGAAGGATAAGGTTGGCAATGTGTTTGCCAAGTTTGTTGGTACTCAAAGTGGTGTCAAGCAAAGAACCATTTGGGTAGCCAAGCCTATTGTGACTAACCTCTTAGGACCCAACTTGGTTGGGGACCAACAAGCTCAAACTTGATCAATAGGTGTTGTTGGAGGTCATTGGAGACTTGGCTACATTATGAAGAATTAAGGGGACTTCATCTTTCTTGTTGTCTCAAGCCAAGTCAATTGGGTTGTCAAGTTTCTATCTTATATCCAATGTGCCTCCTTGCGGTAACTTGTACTTAAATTGTTTACATTGAAAGTTACTTGCCCCTTTGCATGTTTTGGTTTTGTTCCTTGCATGTGTTTGTATATGATGTGTCTCCAAATTGCCTTTGTGTATGTTGGTTTGCACATCATGTACTTGTGTGTCGTTCGTTGAGCCTTAGTGCATCTTGTTTATTTCTTAGTTGGCTCTTGTGAGAGATTAATGGAATATCCATTATGGGGGAGTGGTGTGCTTTGTGCACCTCACAATCCTATAAATGTGTGCACATGAGTAATACCATCTAGTATTGATATTTCAAGATTATCTAGTCGCTAGGTGGTATATCTTTCATGAGAAATTCAAATTCTAAAAATTCTATTGATTATCTCGTGTTGGATCCTCTTATTGCCTCTTGTTAAGTTTTCTTCATTGGTATCACATTATGGGGGAGTAATATGCTATGTATATTACTAGCCTAGAAAATGTGTACATTTGAGATGTTGTCACCTAGTGTTGATATTGTAGATTATCTTGTTCCTAGGTGGCATGTTAGCTCTACAAGTTGCAATTTGCTTGTGTGTGGTGTGAAGATGATGTTGGATATCCTTGCTATCTACCACCGGGAATTCTTTCCATCTACTTCTTGTCTTTTGACAATTGGTAGTCATTTATGTGTGGTAGAATTTATTGATCATCTTTACATTGGCTTTTGTTTTACTTGCCTTTTCTCTTGCCAAGGATTGTGTCAACTCCCGTTGTCTTCCATACCACTTGTGGATCTTGTTTATTTCTTGTTCTTGTCTAGTGTTTTCTAGATATAGTGAAAGCGGTGATCCCACCTTGTGCATTTTGTATTCAAATACAAATCCTATATAATGCACAACTCGTGGGGGAGCTATTCTATTTTCTTCAGAACACTCTTCTTGTGATCCTTATCAAGTGTGTTTTGGTGGAAGGCAAGCCATTTCTTTTTGGTACTTTGTGCCATCATGAAACTTTGTGAGAGCTTGGTTTGTTTGGAACCATCCTCTCTTTGGGAGTTTGACATCTTTAGTTTAGTGTGTATCAATGGATATCTCATTCCTTGATGTATCTTTAATGATATCTTCCAAGTGATGATTTCTCCATTTGGTATCCTTTTCACTTGGCATTTCTTTGTCTTTTGGTTTCGGGTTTTGAAAGTCTTGAGCATGCATGTTTACTTCATGTATTTCATTTGGCATGCTTTCTTTCTTTGACTCAATATATAGGGGAAACTCCACCTAGTCTCAATTTGGATGAGATGTGCATGAAATTCATTTTCATATCTATATGCACATATTTATGTGGAGTTTGTCCTATGTATTGGTGTTTCTAACTATTTGGTCCCGATGAGTTTGGGTACCGTTTAGTTTGTGTTGTTCTTCTAGGAACATTTGGAGATGCATTGGATGCTTGGCTCACTCACAAGGAAGGTGTTGTCACCATGTGCATATTGGAGTCAAGCTAGGATGATCAATGAACTACTATCTACCTTCAATTGGTATCTACTACATCCTTCCAATGATATCCCGGTAACAAGTATCTATTCATGCTTTCCCTTCTTGTATTCAACCTTGTGTAGGTTGCATCTTGGCATGATATTCATTTCATATCCTGTGATACTTGTTTCCCTTCTCAAAGCATCCCAATGATGATCTCTTGTTGCTAGTTGTGATGTCTTTGATGTTCGTGCGGTAGGAATTCATTTATATACAATAAGACCATATCTAGCCATGTGCTATGCTTCCAGGCAAATATCTTATTGGTATATGTATGACTTCCTTTTGGATATCTTGTTCCTTCGTGCTGTAACTATTTCGGGTGTACATCCTTCTTTGTAGATATATATCATCATGATTTCGTCTACCTAGAACCCTATACACTTGAGAGAACTTACATCTCTAGTTGATATCCTTTCTTTCAGGTCCACCTTGTCTTTCTTATGTTATTTCTTTGGTGGCTCCGTGAAAGCTTTTGCCTTGAGTGTGTGTCCTCTATTGTAGCATCTTGATGCACTCTTGTGTGGTGAAGATTATTTTCCTCATGCTTGTCTTTACGAGGCTTTTGCCATCTTAATTGGTATCCCTCGTCTTGATGAGGCTTTCATCTTCTATCTTCACCACGGGTTGTCACAAGCATAGGTTCTTTATATGCTTATTAGTAAGCTTGTGAACCCATTTGCTAGTTGTGTGTGGGAATGATAGGCCTTGCACCGTGTGCCTCATTCTTTCAAGACTATGTTGATGCTTAATGCTCATCCTATTTTTAGTCTTCTCAAGTGCTTCGCCATGACTCACACACATCATTTTGGTTGAGCCTATTCTTAAGTGAGCCGAATGAAGAAGTTGTGGTAGTTTTGGTGTTCTGAAAAGGCTGCAGCGGTACTACCGCGGGTAGGAGCGGAAGTAATTTTTTACTACCGCCCTTGGGAGCGGTACTACCGCTCGTGGGAGCGGTACTACCGCTTGGATCAGTACTACCACGGTTACTTCCGTGGCTACTCCGTTCGGGACCAAAATCTCGTCACAAGTCCAGCGGTGGTAGGCACGGATGTAATTTTTTAGTACCGCTCGCAAGCAGTAGTACCGCTACCCTTAGCAGTAGTACCGCTACCCCTAGCGGTAGTACCGTGATGTCAAGCGGTACTACCGCTCGGTGCGGGCTGTGAGCATAACGGTTGGATTTTTTCCCACCTATAAAAGGGGGTCTTCTTCCCCATTGAACATTATCCTTTGAGCTCGTGTTCTTCCCCCATTGTTGACCTTCTTCGAGCTTGCTAACTCTCAATCCCTCCATGGATTTTTGCTAGTTTTTGAGGGAAAAGAGAGAGGAGATCTAGATCCACATTTCCACCAATCACTTTCTCCTCTATGTGAGGGGAACCCCTTGGATCTAGTTCTTGGAGTTCTTGGTGTTCTCCTTCTTGTTCTTCCTCTCATTTTCCTCCCTAGCATTAGTTGCTTCGGTGGGATTTGAGAGAGAAGGACTTGGGCACTCCGTGTGCCCTTGCCATTGCATTTGGTGCATCGGTTTGAGTTCTCCACGGTGATACGTGGAAGTTACAAGTTGAGAAGCTTATTACTCTTGGGTGCTTGGTACCCTTGAGCTTGTTCCTCTTGGGTGCTTGGGCGCCGTAGACGGTTGGTGGTGTTCGGAGCTCAATCATTGTGGTGTAAAGCTCCGGGCAAGCGTCGGGGTCTCCAATTAGGTTGTGGAGATCGCCCCGAGCAATTTGACGGGTACCGGTGACCGCCCCCAAGGGTTGCCAAAGTGTACAGGTTCGGTGACCGCCCCCAAGGGTTGCCATTTGTACGGGTTCGGTGACCGCCCTCAAGGGTCCCTTAGTGGAATCACGGCATTGTCACACCCTAGCTAGTCATGCATCAGAGTGTGTGCATCATGTTTAAAATTCCATTTAATTTGAAATGGGGATTTGTGAAACCCTCAGAATCATTTATGAAAAATGACCCAAATAAAAATTTCTCCAAAAGGGTCCAAGAAAATGCTCATGTTGCTCTCTGAAAATATTGGACAGAGATAAAAATCAAACCAATATTTTTAAGAGCTCATAGGTATTTATTTTGGGCATTTGGAATTAATGCATAAATATTTGCATTGGAAATATATTAGTTATATATATTAATATATGTCCAAATATTATGCCAATTATAAGGAGCTCTAGAATAATATATCTAGCTCCTGCAAAAATTGGCATAAGGTAAATAAATGATTTAATATTTTATTTAAATCAAAACAAATGTCAGAAATTAGAAAACAGAAATAAATAAAAGGGAGAACCTTACCTGGGCTCCTCCCTGTGCAGCCCGGCCAGCTGGCCGGCCCAGCCAGCAGGCGGCCCAGCCCGCCTCCCTCCTCTGTCGTCTTCGTCCTCGACAGAGGGAGGGGAGTGTGGCCGGCGCGCGCGCGCCACCGCGCCACGCCACCTGCTCGCCTGGCCTGCCTGCCCCTCCCCTCCTCCTCTCGATGCCCCGGACGACGCCACGCCCTCCCTGCTCTCTCTCACTCTCCACGGTTCTCCCCTCCTCTCCCTCGCTCTCTCTCTCACGGCCGAACACCACCATCGCTGCCGTTCGCCCATACAGCCGTCACCGGCCACCCCTCGCCCCTCCGCTGAGCTCAGGAGCTCCGCCGCGCCCCCTCTTCCTCCCCACCCAGCCAAGCCCTCCGGAAGCCCTGCATCGCCGCCCACGTCGCCGTTCCCCTCCTCGGCCACCGGGAGATCGTCGCTGTCGAATCAAGAGCTACCGGACGTCCCCGAGCCCGCTAACCATCCCTGCAGCTCCGCGGTGAGCCACTGACCCGATTCCCCCTTGCCCCGTCGTCCCTAGCTTCCTGTAGTTGGCCGCCCCTTGAGCTCCGAAGCTCGCCGCCGCCGTGCCTCGTCGCCGCCCGTGGCTGGAGCCGTTGTAGCTTGAAGCCGGAGCACACCATCGTGCTCCACACCTCACCAGGAGCACGTAGCACGCACCAACGCCTCCCCTAGCCGCCCTGCATCGCCTAACCCGCCGTTGGCCGAACTCCGGCCTCCGCTCACGAGCTCGCCGTGTCGGTACGGTCACCTCAGGCACGGCCACCACCACCGTTCGACGCGCGGGAGCAAGGGCTCTCCAATGAGCCCAAGCCACGGCCTCGCCCGTGCCCTGTAGCGTGTTTCCGTGTCGCGCCGCCGTCTCGGGCCTCGCGGTGTCATGTCGCCGGTGGGTTTGACCACCTTGACCACGGCAGGACCCCCCTTTGTCCCTGACAGGCGGCCAGCCCTGTTAGCTAATTAGGATTAGCACTAACCGAATTAGTTAAACTAACTACCCCCCGTGACACTGACAGTGGGCCCCAGCGCCACTAATCCCTAATTAGGATTAATTTAACCCTGTTAAACCCCCTGTCACTGACGTGTGGCCCCCACACGTCAGGTTTGACCCAGCCAGCCGCAGTTGACCACTGACGTCATGCTGACGTCATGCTGGCGCAATATTTATATTTCTGGATTTAATTTAAATCAGGAAATTCAGAATATTATTTAAACTTCAAAAATTCATAACTTTTATTCTGTAACTCCAATTAGACAAATTATTATATGAAAAATGATCAGAAAAATCCAATCTATCCATCTGTATATTTCATGCATGATCAAAACAAGTTAAATTGATGTTAAATGCAGAACAAGGAAAAGCACTTTGAAAGGCCATGTTTGAGTTTGAAATTTGAATCTTTGATTCAAAATTTGTTCAAACCCTTCTGGGTTTTAGTTGCATTAGCCCAACACACTCATATTGCCATGTTTCATGCATGCATCATATTTTTGCACATTGTTTGGTGATGGTTGTGTATCGGTGTCCTTTACGACAGGTTCTGCCTCCGAGGAGTACCGTGATTACCCTAACGAAGAACCGTATCAGTGGCATCGAACCATCAGGCAAGCAACCAACCATTTGATCATATCGATACAATCCCATGTTCTCGCTCCTGCCCTCTTCTACTGCATTAAGACAACGCTTTTCAAACTGCTGTGTGCTATGGTAGTTGAAACCCATTTCCTCTGCATGACCTGTCATTGCCACAGTAACTAGATGAAACCACTAGCATGTGTAGGAGTTGATTGAGCCATATGTATGTGTTGTTCTACCTTGCTATGCTTGCTATGCTTAGAGTCGCGTCAGGTCTGGTTCATCTAGGTGATGGGCTAGAGTGAAATGTTTATGTCGGTAATGAGAGTGGCTGTGGTGAACACGATTTGTAAAGGTATCGATGAGAGGCCATGTAGGAGTACATGGTGGGTTGTTTCATTGAAGCCGACCTTAAGCACTGAGATCTGTATGTGTGATTTAAGAATCAGCTACTACCATGCATTGGGCCCGAAACCAATGGACCCTCTCGGCTTCTTATTCACCCTAGTTCTCCGTCCAGGAGTTGCAAGTAGTTTCTGGTGTTTGTAGCCTACTGGAGGCCGTGGACAGCGCTGACCGTAGGGGTGGGCTGTGATGCGGTAGGTACGTGGCCGGGTGTATCGAATACCCGTTAGGTATCTCGGAAACCCTGTTCACATCGTTCGGGGCCGTATGGGAAACCTCGGCCGGACTCCCTGCGGATGGAACCTGAATAGGCGATAAACCTGGACTGGAGGCTTAGGTGATTAGGTAGGTCGTGGCCGACACCCACGTTGGGCTTCCGCTTGAAGGTTGCCGAGTACATGTCGTGTAAACGGCGGTAAGTGGTGAGAGCGTGTATGAAGAAGTACACCCCTGCAGGGTTATCATGATCTATTCGAATAGCCGCGTTCGCGGTAAAGGACTACTTGGTTGCCTATACAGTTCATAGACAAGTAAATGGAAACTACTAAAAGCCTCAAGATAAGTGTGAGTGCCGAGGATGGCTCTTCCGTAGGAAGACGGAGGCGGATCCTCGGTAGTGTATTGAATTGGTGAGTAGTGGACTCGTGTGCGCAAAAACATTTCAAGTTGGGGTATCGTAGGATAGTCTAGCCAAGAGTCAAAGCTAGCTTGCTGCAATAACTCCACCAACCCTTCTTGATAATATGCATGTATGTAGGATCTGATGTAAGTCTTGCTGAGTACCTTTGTACTCATGTTGCTATAATTTACATTTTTACAGAAGACGCTGCAACCCCTTCTGATGGGTTCTATGTAGACGTTGACATCAACGAGTAGGCTAAAGGCCCAGGTGGTGATCCTGAGCTTGTGAAGGACCACGTAGTATAGCTAGGCTTTCCAAGCCTCTTTTATTTTACTAGTTGTCTGTACTCAGACAATGTACTTCCGCTGCTGGTTTGTATGACTGTATGACTTGTATGTTGGGTCGTGAGACCCGTACCTTTGTGTATGTTATGTATGGCTCCCTGAGCCTTAAATAAAGTACTTGTGTCGTAGAGTCATGTTGTGATGCTTCGTTGTATTTGCACATATCGAGCATATTGTGTGTATGATTGAAATGCTTGGTATGTGTGGGATCTGACTACCTAGTTGTTTATCTTTAGTAGCCTCTCTTACCGGGAAATGTCTCCTAGTGTTACCTCTGAGCCATGGTAGCTTGCTACTGCTCTGGAACACTTAGGCTGGCCGGCATGTGTCCTTCTTCGTTCCTGTGTCTGTCCCTTCGGGGAAATGTCACGCTTTGAGTACCGGAGTCCTGTTAGCCCGCTACAGCCCAGTTTACCGGAGTCCTGCTAGCCCAGTGCTACAGCCCGGACCCACTTGCTGATGACCGACACGTTCGAAGCTGGGTCATGGATGCATGTCCCTGTAAGTCTGTGCCACTTTGGGTTTACGACTAGTCATGTCAGCCCGGGCTCCTTATCATATGGATGCTAGCGACACTATCATATACGTGAGCCAAAAGGCGCAAACGGTCCCGGGCAAAGGTAAGGCGACACCCGTGGGGATACCGTGCGTGAGGCCGCAAAGTGATATGAGGTGTTACCAGCTAGATCGATGTGACATCGAGTCGGGGTCCTGACAGCGTTGGCATCAGAGCCGGACTGCCTGTAGGTTCTCCAAGCCAAACTGGTCGACGTTGAGTCTAGAAATTCTTTAGTTATATGTAGGGGAATTGTTTGTGGGTTGGAACGTAAGGCTCTTTTTACTCCTTATCTAATGACATCCTAATCTGAGTCAGTCTATTCTTCCACCGGGGGTTAAGGAATTAGGATCTGTTCTCTCTATCAGGATCACATGTTACTAATCAGTAGTACCTTATAGGTATGATGGATACAAGCCTAGTTCAGTTCTTTTACCACATTATGTTGCTAGGATGGTCTCAGAACTTTGATATGATGATGTTGAGTGTGTATGAAATCCTTTGTCAAATGTCTCAAAATCCTTCTTGAGCATTTACAGCTGTTATGCTGCCGAAATTTTGCTAGAATTCTAATGCCTTTGCATTATGATTGTGCTTTCAGATGGCCACTCGCGACCTCAATCAAGTGGTTCGCCTGACTCGATGCCTAGATGTACCCGGCCATACTGCCAAGTTGATCAGGGTAATGACTGAGGCTGGATACCGCTGGTATCCTGAGTACACGGTCGAAGAGCAATTTCGGGACTTTAATCAAAGCCAGTATCTCTGCACTGTCAGGATATTTCCATCTTATCCTGGATCCACCGAGCCCCTTCACTGCTCCTATGGACTCGGGGTTACTATTGAGATGGCTGTGCAGGACGCCGCCTACTCTATGATGACCATTATGCGAGTCAGGTCTGGTCTATTTCGGGACTCTGATTTCCGGTATATGCCAGGATCACTTCCGGGAGCACAAGGGTATCTCCAGGCTATCTATGCTGACCCCACTCAGGAGGATTCACGGACTCGCACCACTGCGGAGATGCTCGAGGATAAGGACCGTGAAAATCGGGCCTTGAGGTTAGAGCTCTTCAATACTCGTGCTGACCACTGGGCCACTTTGACTCGGTTCGCACCGGCGGTGCAAGCTGGATTTTCAGATATGCGCGATCTCTATCCTGTGAGATCTGCTCTGCCAGACGTGATGGGTTGGCGTGATGTAGGAGGCATCACCCCACCTCGCGGTCCCCGCAGGCCACCGTCTGTTGGTCCAAGGCCTCATCCTAGCCCCTATGGTCCACAAGCTCCGCGAGATCGTCTGTTTCCGGATGATCATGTTGAGCTTCCAGGCTATGGAGGTGACTTCTACGAGGACTACTACGGATCGGTCTGAGTTAGTGGTAGTATCACTAGTTCGCACTAGCTGTGTCGTCTATCGTCCCGCGTGACTCGTGGGATATGACCTAGTTTGTACTCTTTTCGGAGGTGTAGAAAAATAATGTATAGGAGCTTGGGATGCCTCCGATGAGATGTAATCCTCTTTTCACCGTAATAGTACTTTGTTCGGTCTTGTACTAAACCCTGTATGGTGTGTATGACGATGGAATAAAAGAAGCAGTTTCTGTATCTACCATGTCATACGGATGATCATCTTGCATTTTGAGTTATTCCTTACATTTTGTATCCTATGTCAGAATTTTGTCATCCTGACTAAATCATTGTCTTGTTTACCTAGGATGGTCAACACGCGCACTAACCCTGCTCCTCAAGAGCAGGCTGAAGGCAGTGAAGTCAGGGATGCAAATCTGCCTCATCCTCCTTCCCTAGCCGAGGTTATGATGGAAGCTGAGAGAAACAAGCGGGAGACCAACCGTTTGTTGGAGCGTATTGAACAAAACACAGCACACCATCAGAGGACTAACGTGGTGTCACTCAGTGATTTTATCAAATTACATCCACCCACGTTCCACCACTCCGTCGAGCCTCTCGACGCTGATGACTGGCTTCGCAGTATCTCTCACAAACTGCATTCCGCGCTGGTAGCGGAGGCTGACAAGGTCACCTTTGTTGCATATCATCTTGAAGGCCCCGCCAGTCTATGGTGGGAGAATTATGGAGCTATGCGCCCAGCGGGCCATGTCACTACTTGGGCTGAGTTCAGTGAGGCTTTCCGTGAACATCACATTCCGGAGGGTCTCATGGACCGTAAACGTGAGGAATTTTGCAGTTTCACCCAAGGCCGACTCTCTGTGGATGTTTACAGCAGGGAGTTTGGTAACCTCGCACGATATGCAACCGAGGAAGTTTCTACTGATGCCAAGAAACAGGCAAGGTTCTGTAAGGGCCTTAGTCCTGAACTTCGTCGTGACCTCCGTCTGCATGAGTGCACATCTTTTCAGAAACTTGTCAACAAAGCCATCAGTGCTGAAACGGGTCAGACTGACTATGACGCAACACGCAAGCATGGCCGTGACATGGGTTCCTCATCTGGTGCTGGTCCTCAGAAGCGCCGCGTGTGGGTGCCCAACACCGCCCTGCCACCCAGGTTCACACCGAGGCCATCTTTCCAGGCGCCTCGCCCTGTTCAACAGTCTGCACCGGCCAAGCCCTATGGGGGTCCAGCCAACAATGCTCCTCCACGTACCAGTTCCGTGACTTGTTTCAAGTGTGGGGAATCTGGTCACTATATGCGTGAGTGTCCCCAGACCAACCCCAACCAGTCTGCTAAAGCTGTTGGCCGTGGCAAGCCGACAGGGAAAGTGTTCCACGCCAAGCCGGTCACCGCTTCACATGGCCATGTCAACTGTATCTCTGCCGAAGAAGCTCAAGAGGATCCCAACGTCGTTCTCGGTACGCTTCTTGTTAATTGCCACCCGGCATCTGTTCTTTTCGATACAGGAGCCTCTCATTCTTTTATATCCGAAAATTATGCTCGTTTGCATAACGTTGCATTCTGTGACATGCCATCCACTATGGAAATTTCTACTCCCGGGTCTAGATGGCAGACCTCTAGGGTAAGTTATGGAAATGAAATCCAAGTCGATAGACTTGTTTTCCTTGCATCTTTGATAGCCCTTAAATTTTCAGATATTAATATCATTTTGGGTATGGACTGGATGTCAGCTCATCAAGCCAAAATTGATTGCTTCTCTAGGACTGTTCAACTCACCCATCCTTCGGGGAAGATAGTCAATGTCTTGACCCGATTAGCCAAGCGACAGTTATATTCTCTTAACGCCAGCCCTTTGCCAGACCTTGAGGACATTCCGGTAGTCCGTGACTTCCCGGATGTCTTTCCAGAGGAATTGCCAGGTGTTCCACCTGACAGGGATGTTGAGTTCGTAATAGACCTCATTCCAGGAACCGTTCCGATTGCTAGAAGACCTTATAAGATGGCACCCCTAGAACTAGCCGAGCTTAAGAAACAACTCGATGAGTCCTTGAAAAAGGGTTTCATCCGACCTAGCTCATCTCCGTGGGCTTGCCCCGTCCTATTCGTCAAGAAGAAGGATGGTACGGACCGGATGGTTGTAGATTACCGACCTGTCAATTTGGTCACAATCAAGAACAAATATCCACTTCCCAGGATCAACGACCTGTATGATCAGCTCGCTGGATCCTCAGTCTTCTCCAAGATGGATTTGAGGTTGGGCTACCATCAAATCAAAATCAGAAACGGGGACATTCCTAAAACGGCCTTTGTTACTCGTTATGGCCAATACGAGTACACCGTCATGTCCTTCGGCTTAACCAACGCTCCAGCCACCTTCTCACGGTTAATGAACTCAATCTTCATGGAGTATTTGGATAAATTCGTCGTGGTTTACCTCGATGATATACTCATCTACTCCAAGAACGAGGAAGAACATGCCGAACATCTAAGGCTGGTGTTGAAGAAACTTCGAGAGCATCGCTTTATGCCAAATTTTCTAAATGTGAATTCTGGTTGTCAGAAGTGACCTATCTGGGTCATGTAATATCTGGTAAAGGTATTGCTGTTAACCCTGAGCGAGTTCAAGCCGTCCTTAATTGGACTCCACCTGAATCGGTCAAGCAAGTTCGGAGTTTTCTGGGCTTAGCGAGCTATTGTCGTCGCTTTGTCGAGAATTTCTCCAAGGTTGCTAAACCTCTAACCGAACTCCTCAAGAAAGATAAGAAGTTCGAATGGACTCCACAATGTGAGCACAGCTTTCAGGAACTGAAAAGACGCCTGACCTCTGCTCCCGTACTGGTACCGCCAGACTTCTCCAAGGACTTTGTTATCTACTGCGACGCCTCGCGACAAGGACTAGGTTGCATTCTCATGCAAGATCGACACGTAATTGCCTACGCTTCACGGCAATTGCACCCACATGAGGAGAATTATCCTACTCATGATCTAGAGCTTGCAGCCGTAGTCTATGCACTTAAGACGTGGCGGCATTACCTCCTCGGTAATTGTTGCGAAATATTCACTGATCACCAAAGTCTGAAGTACATTTTCACCCAACCGGATCTGAATCTTAGGCAAAGACGTTGGGTTGAGTTGATCACAGACTTCGACTTAGGAATAACCTACACCCCAGGGAAAGCCAACGTCATGGTTGATGTGCTAAGTCGTAAGTCTTATTGTAACAACCTGATGTTACAACAAAGTCAACCGCTTCTCCATGAGGAATTTCGGAAGCTTAACCTTCACATTGTACCTCAAGGTTTTCTTTCCACCTTGGTGGCAAAACCTACCCTTACGGATCAGATTATCAAAGCACAGAAGGTAGATCCGGGAATTTCCCGCATCAAGAGAAACATCCAGAAAGGAGTTGCGAATTGTTTCTCCATTAATGATCAAGGGGTCGTATACTTCGGGGATCGACTAGTGGTTCCCAAAGTGCGAAACCTGAGGCGATTAATCCTTAAGGAAGCTCATGAATCTCCTCTCTCCATTCATCCCGGTAGTACTAAGATGTATCAGGACCTACGCCAGAGGTTCTGGTGGACTAGGATGAAGAGAGAAATTGCTCAGTATATTGCTAATTGCGACGTCTATCGTCGTGTAAAAGCAGAGCATCAACGGCCTGCTGGCACCCTTCAACCCTTAGCTATTCCTGAATGGAAATGGGATAAAATTGGCATGGATTTCATTACCGGTTTTCCCAGGACCAAGAGAGGGAATAATGCTATTTTCGTCGTGGTCGATCGTCTTTCCAAAGTAGCCCATTTCTTACCTGTTCGTGAGAGTATAACCGCTAGCCAGCTGGCAGACTTATACATCTCCCGAATAGTGTCCCTCCATGGTGTTCCTTTGGAAATTAACTCGGATCGAGGAAGTCTATTCACCTCTCGATTTTGGGAAAGCTTCCAAAATGCTATGGGAACCCGTCTCTCCTTTAGCACCGCCTTCCACCCTCAGTCGAGTGGTCAAGTGGAACGCGTCAACCAGATTCTAGAAGACATGCTTCGAGCCTCTGTTATCTCATTCGGAATGGACTGGGAGAAGTGCCTTCCATTTGCCGAATTCGCTTACAACAACAGCTATCAATCTAGCTTGGGTAAAGCCCCTTTTGAAGTTCTCAATGGACGACGGTGTCGAACACCCCTTAACTGGTCAGAGACCGGGGAAAGACAATTCTTTGGCCCGGACATGATTCAGGAAGCAGAAGAACAAGTTCGTATCGTTCGTGAAAAGTTGAAAACAGCCCAATCTTGTCAAAAGAGTCAATATGACCGAAAACATAAGGCTATGACTTTCGAGGTTGACGAGAAGGCTTATCTTCGGGTCACCCCTCTGAAGGGAACCCATCGTTTCGGTATCAAAGGCAAATTGGCTCCTCGTTACATTGGACCTTTTCGCATTCTCGCCAAACGAGGAGAAGTTGCCTACCAGTTGGAACTACCTCCGCACCTCTCCAGAGTCCACGATGTCTTCCACGTTTCTCAACTCAGGCGTTGCTTCTCGGATCCTATCCGTGGAGTGGACCACGAAACGCTTGATCTCCAAGATAATCTTACATATCGAGAGTACCCCGTTCGTATCCTCGATCAGGCCGAACGTACCACCCGACGTCATAATATCAAGTTTCTCAAAGTACAATGGTCGCACCATTCTGAGGATGAAGCAACTTGGGAAAGGGAGGATCGTTTTCGACTTGAATATCCCGCCTTCTTCCCGGAGGAACCCAATCTCGGGACGAGATTCTTTTGAGTGGGGGTGAGTTGTCACACCCTAGCTAGTCATGCATCAGAGTGTGTGCATCATGTTTAAAATTCCATTTAATTTGAAATGGGGATTTGTGAAACCCTCAGAATCATTTCTGAAAAATGACCCAAATAAAAATTTCTCCAAAAGGGTCCAAGAAAATGCTCATGTTGCTCTCTGAAAATATTGGACAGAGATAAAAATCAAACCAATATTTTTAAGAGCTCATAGGTATTTATTTTGGGCATTTGGAATTAATGCATAAATATTTGCATTGGAAATATATTAGTTATATATATTAATATATGTCCAAATATTATGCCAATTATAAAGGAGCTCTGGAATAATATATCTAGCTCCTGCAAAAATTGGCATAAGGTAAATAAATGATTTAATATTTTATTTAAATCAAAACAAATGTCAGAAATTAGAAAACAGAAATAAATAAAAGGGAGAACCTTACCTGGGCTCCTCCCTGTGCAGCCCAGCCAGCTGGCCGGCCCAGCCAGCAGGCGGCCCAGCCCGCCTCCCTCCTCTGTCGTCTTCGTCCTCGACAGAGGGAGGGGAGTGTGGCCGGCGCACGCGCGCGCCACCGCGCCACGCCACCTGCTCGCCTGCCTACCTGCCCCTCCCCTCCTCCTCTCGATGCCCCGGACGACGCCACGCCCTCCCCTGCTCTCTCTCACTCTCCCTCGGTTCTTCCCCTCCTCTCCCTCGCTCTCTCTCTCACGGCCGAACACCACCATCGCCGCCGTTCGCCATAGCAGCCGTCACCGGCCACCCCTCGCCCCTCCGCTGAGCTCAGGAGCTCCGCCGCGACCCCCTCTTCCTCCCCACCCAGCCAAGCCCCTCCGGAAGCCCTGCATCGCCACCCACGTCGCCGTTCCCCTCCTCGGCCACTGGAGATCGTCGCCGTCGAATCAAGAGCTACCGGACATCCCCGAGCCCGCTAACCATCCCTACAGCTCCGCGGTGAGCCACTGACCCGATTCCCCCTTGCCCCGTCGTCCCTAGCTTCCTATAGTTGCCGCCCCCTTGAGCTCCGAAGCTCGCCGCCGCCGTGCCTCGTCGCCGCCGTGGCTGGAGCCGTTGTAGCTCGAAGCCGAGCACACCATCATGCTCCCCACCTCACCAGGAGCATGTAGCACGCACCAATGCCTCCCCTAGCGCCCTGCATCGCCTAACCCGCCGTTGGCCGAACTCCGGTCGCCGCTCACGAGCTCGCCGTCGTCGGTACCGGCCACTTCAGGCACGGCCACCACCACCGTTCGACGCGCGGGAGCAAGGGCTCTCCAACGAGCCCAAGCACGGCCTCGCCCGTGCCCTGTAGCGCGTTTCCGTGTCGCGCCGCTGTCTCGGGCCTCGCCGGCGTCATGTCGCCGGTGGGTTTGACCCACCTTGACCACGGCAGGACCCCCCCTGTGTCCCTGACAGGTGGGCCCAGCCCTGTTAGCTAATTAGGATTAGCACTAACCGAATTAGTTAAACTAACTACCCCCCCTGACACTGACAGTGGGCCCCAGCGCCACTAATCCCTAATTAGGATTAATTTAACCCTGTTAAACCCCCCTGTCACTGACGTGTGGCCCCCACACGTCAGGTTTGACCCCAGCCAGCCGCAGTTGACCACTGACGTCATGCTGACGTCATGCTGGCGCAATATTTATATTTCTGGATTTAATTTAAATCAGGAAATTCCAGAATATTATTTAAACTTCAAAAATTCATAACTTTTATTCTGTAACTCCAAATCAGACAAATTATATATGAAAAATGATCAGAAAAATCCAATCTATCCATCTGTACTATTTTCATGCATGATCAAACAAGTTAAATTGATGTTAAATGCAGAACAAGGAAAAGCACTTTGAAAGGCCATGTTTGAGTTTGAAATTTGAATCTTTGATTCAAATTTGTTCAAACCCTTCTGGTTTTAGTTGCATTAGCCCAACACACTCATATTGCCATGTTTCATGCATGCATCATATTGTTGCACATTGTTTGGTGATGGTTGTGTATCGGTGTCCTTTACGACAGGTTCTGCCTCCGAGGAGTACCGTGATTACCCTAACGAAGAACCGTATCAGTGCATCGAACCATCAGGCAAGCAACCAACCATTTGATCATATCGATACAATCCCATGTTCTCGCTCCTGCCCTCTTATACCGCATTAAGACAACGCTTTTCAAACTGCTGTGTGCTACGGTAGTTGAACCCATTTCCTCTGCATGACCTGTCATTGCCACAGTAACTAGATGAAACCCACTAGCATGTGTAGGAGTTGATTGAGCCATATGTATGTGTTGTTCCTACCTTGCTATGCTTGCTATGCTTAGAGTCGCGTCAGGTCTGGTTCATCTAGGTGATGGGCTAGAGTGAAATGTTTATGTCGGTAATGAGAGTGGTGTGGTGAACACGATTTGGTAAAGGTATCGATGAGAGGCCATGTAGGAGTACATGGTGGGTTGTTTCATTGAAGCCGACCTTAAGCACTGAGATCTGTATGTGTGATTTAAGAATCAGCTACTACCATGCATTGGGCCCGAAACCAATGGACCCTCTCGGCTTCTTATTCACCCTAGTTCTCCGTCCAGGAGTTGCAAGTAGTTTCTGGTGTTTGTAGCCTACTGGAGACCGTGGACAGCACTGACCGTAGGGGTGGGTTGTGATGCGGTAGGTACGTGGCCGGGTGTACCGAATACCCGTTAGGTATCTCGGAAACCCTGTTCACATCGTTCGGGGCCGTATGGGAAACCTCGGCCGGACTCCCTGCGGATGGAACCTGAATAAGCGATAAACCTGGACTGGAGGCTTAGGTGATTAGGTAGGTCGTGGCCGACACCCACGTTGGGCTTCCGCTTGAATGTTGCCGAGTACATGTCGTGTAAACGACGGTAAGTGGTGAGAGCGTGTATGAAGAAGTACACCCCTGCAGGGTTATCATGATCTATTCGAATAGCCGCGTCCGCGGTAAAGGACTACTTGGTTGCCTATACAGTTCATAGACAAGTAAATGGAAACTACTAAAAGCCTCAAGATAAGTGTGAGTGCCGAGGATGGCTCTTCCGTAGGAAGACGGAGGCGGATCCTCGGTAGTGTATTGAATTGGTGAGTAGTGGACTCGTGTGCGCAAAACCATTTCAAGTTGGGGTATCGTAGGATAGTCTAGCCAAGAGTCAAAGCTGGCTTGCTGCAATAACTCCACCAACCCTTCTTGATAATATGCATGTATGTAGGATCTGATGTAAGTCTTGCTGAGTACCTTTGTACTCATGTTGCTATAATTTACATTTTTACAGAAGACGCTGCAACCCCTTCTGATGGGTTCTATGTAGACGTTGACATCAACGAGTAGGCTAAAGGCCCAGGTGGTGATCCTGAGCTTGTGAAGGACCACGTAGTATAGCTAGGCTTTCCAAGCCTCTTTTATTTTACTAGTTGTCTGTACTCAGACAATGTACTTCCGCTGCTGGTTTGTATGACTGTATGACTTGTATGTTGGGTCGTGAGACCCGTACCTTTGTGTATGTTATGTATGGCTCCCTGAGCCTTAAATAAAGTACTTGTGTCGTAGAGTCATGTTGTGATGCTTCGTTGTATTTGCACATATCGAGCATATTGTGTGTATGATTGAAATGCTTGGTATGTGTGGGATCTGACTACCTAGTTGTTTATCTTTAGTAGCCTCTCTTACCGGGAAATGTCTCCTAGTGTTACCGCTGAGCCATGGTAGCTTGCTACTGCTCTGGAACACTTAGGCTGGCCGGCATGTGTCCTTCTTCGTTCATGTGTCTGTCCCTTCGGGGAAATGTCACGCTTTGAGTACCGGAGTCCTGTTAGCCCGCTACA
This sequence comes from Triticum aestivum, assembly GCF_018294505.1. Classification (NCBI taxonomy): domain Eukaryota; kingdom Viridiplantae; phylum Streptophyta; class Magnoliopsida; order Poales; family Poaceae; genus Triticum; species Triticum aestivum. The sequence continues at coordinate 376,465,072 of NC_057807.1, forward strand.
GCTCGGTTTACCGGAGTCCTGCTAGCCCAGTGCTACAGCCCGAACCCACTTGCTGATGACCGACACGTTCGAAGCTGGGTCATGGATGTCACACCCTAGCTAGTCATGCATTAGAGTGTTGCATCATGTTTACTCTTTCAGCAGAAACTTGAAATGGGGATGACAGAACCCCCAGTCCCCTCTGAAACCAACTAGGGTTTACTAAAATAATTTTCAATGAACCTGAAATGCCCTTCCAAAATGCCCATCATTTTTGCCTTGGTTCAGAACCTCTGCCAAAAATGGTGCACACTTTTCTAGGCCATCCTAGGGTTCTTGAGTTAAACCATAACTATTTGAATTTGGGCATTTAAAATAATATAAAATATTTAAATGCTCAAATATCTCCAAACTAAAATGTTTCATGTTGGAAATATTCCAACTATGGACCAGGAGTAGTTTGGTGATTTTTGGAGTTGTCTAGGTATTTTATTTAATTCAACAAAGTTGCAGAAATATTAAATAAAACAGAAAACAGAAAAAAAACTAAAAGGGAGAAGCTTACCTGGGCTCCTCCCTGTTCAGCCCAGCCAGCTGGCCGGCCCAGCCCAGCACTGTAGCTCCCCGTCCTCTTCCTCCCCACGCCCCGAAGCTGCTGCGTGCTCGCGCGCGCGCGGCCGCGCGGCCACCTCCTGCTTGCCGACGTCCCCCTGGCCGCGTGGACGACGCCCGCAGCCCGTCCCGATCCCCCCTGCTCCCTCTCACTCTCCCCCGTTTCTCCCTCGCTCTCTCTCGCTCTCGGCCGAACACCACCGTCGCCGCCGTTCGCCGTAGCCACTGACTCCGGCCACCCCTCGCTTCCCCGAGTAGCTCAGAAGCTCCGCCTCGACTTCCTCTTCCTCCCCACCGCTCCACGAGTCCCCGGAAGCCCTGCATCGCCGCCACGTCGCCGTTCCCCTCTTCGGACTCCGATCATCGTCGCCGACGAATTCGCCGTGTCCAGCGCGTCCCCGAGCCCGCTTCGACGCCCACTGCAACCGCGGTGAGCTACGCCACCGTTTCCCCCTCTTCTTTCCCTCGTTCCCTCACCGTAGCTGCATCCCCACCTCGGCCGAACCTCCGCCGTCGCCGAGCTCGCCGTCGACGCAGCTCCGGTGACCATTTGGTCACCCCGGCGAGTCCAACACGTTCGCAAGAACCCGTAGAGCATCCCTAGCGCCTCACTTTGCTCGACTTCGAGCTCCAGCACCAATCCCGCGCACGACCGAACCCCGGCGGCCGCAGCCGAGCTCACCGCCGTTAACTCCGGCCACCCCGACCCCAACTGACTCCGCCAAGAGCCGCGGGTCGTCCTCAGCTTCACTCCGGTGGTCGCCACGTTCCATTTGGCGGCCGAAACGACCAAAACCACTATCGCCGCCGCACTGTTGGTCGCCGCCGGCCAGAACTCCGGCGAGCTGACGTGGCCTAGTTAATTAGCCACTAATCCACCACCTACAGACGCTGACAAGTGGGCCCCAGGGGTTAGTCAAAGCTAACCAGCCCGGGGTCAACGCGGGATTAGCCCCTGTGACACTGACGTGTGGACCCCACACGTCAGGTTTGACCCGAGCCAGCTCTGTTGACCTGCTGATGTCACTGTGACGTCAGGCTGACGCAGTAATTGAATTTCTGGATTTAAATTGAATCAGGAAATTCCAGAATATTATTTAAACTTCAAAAATTCATAACTTTTATTCTGTAACTCCAAATTGGACAAATAATATATGAAAAATGATCAGAAAAATCCAATCTATCCATCTGTACTATTTTCATGCATGATCAAACAAGTTAACTTGATGTTTCAATCAGAATAAGAAAAGGCACTTTAAAAGGCCATATTTGAATTTGGAATTTGAATCTTTGATTCAAATTGGCTCAAACACATCTGGTTTTAGTTGCATTAGCCCAACACACTCATATTGCCATGTTTCATGCATGCATCATATTGTTGCACATTGTTTGGTAATGTTGTGTACCGGTGCTCTCTGCGGCAGGTTCCGTCCCCGAAGAGTACCCTGATTACCCTAGCGAAGAGCCGTATCCGTGCAACGAACCATCAGGCAAGCAACCAACCATTTGATCATATCGATACAATCCCATGTTCTCGCTCCTGCTCTCTTTTACTGCATTAAGACAACGCGATTCAAACTGCTGTGTGCTACGGTAGTTGAACCCATTTCCTCTGCATGACCTGTCATTGCCACAGTAACTAGATGAAACCCACTAGCATGTGTAGGAGTTGATTGAGCCATATGTATGTGTTGTTCCTACCTTGCTATGCCTGCTATGCTTAGAGTTGTGTCAGGTCTGGTTCATCTGGGTGATGGGCTAGAGTGAAATGATTATGTCGGTAATGAGAGTGGTGTGGTGAACACGAATTGGTAAAGGTATCGATGAGAGGCCATGTAGGAGTACATGGTGGGTTGTTTCATTGAAGCCGACCTTAAGCACTGACATCTGTATGTGTGATTTAAGAATCAGCTACTACCATGCATTGGGCCCGAAACCAATGGACCCTCTCGACTTCTTATTCACCCTAGTTCTCCGTCCAGGAGTTGCAAGTAGTTTCTGGTGTTTGTAGCCTACTGGAGGCCGTGGACAGCACTGACCGTAGGGGTGGGCTGTGATGCGGTAGGTACGTGGCACGGTGTACCGAATACCCGTTAGGTATCTCGGGAACCCTGTTCACATCGCTCGGGGCCGTATGGGAAACCTCGGCCGGACTCCCTGCGGATGGAACCTGAATAGGCGATAAACCTGGACTGGAGGCTTAGGTGATTAGGTAGGTCGTGGCCGACACCCACGTTGGGCTTCCGCTTGAAGGTTGCCGAGTACATGTCGTGTAAACGACGATAAGTGGTGAGAGCGTGTATGAGGAAGTACACCCCTGCAGGGTTAACATGATCTATTCGAATAGCCGCGTCCGCGGTAAAGGACTACTTGGTTGCCTATACAGTTCATAGACAAGTAAATGGAAACTGTTAAAAGCCTCAAGTTAAGTGTGAGTGCCGAGGATGGCTCTTCCGTAGGAAGACGGAGGTGGATCCCCGGTAGTGTATTGAAGTGGTGAATAGTGGACTCGTGTGCGCAAAACTATTTCAAATGGAGTATCGTAGGATAGTCTAGCCAAGAGTCAAAGCTGGCTTGCTGCAATAACTCCACCAACCCTTCTTGATACTATGCATGTATGTAGGATCTGATGTAAGTCTTGCTGAGTACCTTTGTACTCATGTTGCTATAATCTACATTTTTACAGAAGACGCTGCAACCCCTTCTGATGGGTTCTATGTAGACGTTGACATCAACGAGTAGGCTAAAGACCCAGGTGGTGACCCTGAGCTTGTGAAGGACCACATAGTATAGCCAGGCTTTCCAAGCCTCTTTTATTTACTAGTTGTCTGTACTCAGACAAGTTACTTCCGCTGTTGGCTTGTATGATTGTATGACTTGTATGTTGGGTCGTGAGACCCGTACCTTTGTGTGTATGTTATGTATGGCTCACTGAGCCTTAAATAAAGTACTTGTGTCGTAGAGTCATGTTGTGATGCTTCGTTGTATTTGCACATATCGAGCATATTGTGTGTATGATTGAAATGCTTGGTATGTGTGGGATCTGACCATCTAGTTGTTTATCTTTAGTAGCCTCTCTTACCGGGAAATGTCTCCTAGTGTTACCGCTGAGCCATGGTAGCATGCTATTGCTCTGGAACACTTAGGCTGGCCGGCATGTGTCCTTCTTCGTTCCTGTGTCTGTCCCTTCGGGGAAATGTCACGCATCGAGTACCGGAGTCCTGTTAGCCCGCTACAGCCCGGTTTACCGGAGTCCTGCTAGCCCAGTGCTACAGCCCGGACCCACTTGCTGATGACCGACACGTTCGAAGCTGGGTCATGGATGCCTGTCCCTGTAAGTCTGTGCCACTTTGGGTTTACGACTAGTCATGTCAGCCCGGGCTCTTTATCATATGGATGCTAGCGACACTATCATATACGTGAGCCAAAAGGCGCAAACGGTCCCGGGCAAAGGTAAGGCGACACCCGTGGGAATACCGTGCGTGAGGCCGCAAAGTGATATGAAGTGTTACCGGCTAGATCGATGTGACATCGAGTTGGGGTCCTGACAGCGTTGGCATCAGAGCCGGACTGCCTGTAGGTTCTTCAAGCCAAACTGGTCGATGTTGAGTCTAGAAATTCTTTAGTTATATGTAGGGGAATTGTTTGTGGGTTGGAACGTAAGGCTCTTTTTACTCCTTATATCTTATGACTTTCTGATCTGAGTCAGTCCATTCTTCCACCGGGGGTTAAGGAATTAGGATCTGTTCTCTCTATCAGGATCACGTGTTACTGATCAGTAGTACCTTATAAGTTTGATGGATACAAGCCTAGTTCAGTTCTACTACCACATTATGTTGTTAGAATGGATTCAGAACTTGATATGATGATGTTGGGTGTGTACGAAATCCTTTGTCAAATGTCTCAATATCCTTTTTGAGCATTTACAGCTGTTATGCTGCCGAAATTTTGCTAGAAATTCTAATGCCTTTGCATTATAATTGTGCTTTCAGATGGCCACTCGCGACCTCAATCAAGTGGTTCGCCTGACTCGATGCCTAGATGTACCCGGCCATACTGCTAAGTTGGTCAGGGTAATGACTGAGGCTGGATACCGCTGGTATCCTGAGTACACGGTCGAAGAGCAATTCCGAGACTTTAATCAAAGCCAGTATCTCTGCACTGTCAGGATATTTCCATCTTATCCTGGATCCACTGAGCCTCTTCACTGCTCCTATGGACTCGGGGTTACTATCGAGATGGCTGTGCAGGATGCCGCCTACTCTATGATGACCATTATGCGAGTCAGATCTGGGTTATTTCGGGACTCTGACTTCCGGTATATGCCAGGATCACTTCCGGGAGCACAAGGATATCTCCAAGCTATTTATGCTGACTCCACTCAGGAGGATTCACGGACTCGCACCACTGCTGAGATGCTCGAGGATAAGGACCGTGAAAATCGGGCCTTAAGGTTAGAGCTCTTCAATACCCGTGCTGACCACTGGGCCACTTTGACTCGGTTCGCACCGGCGGTGCAAGCTGGATATTCAGATATGCGCGATCTCTATCCTGTGAGATCTGCTCTGCCAGACGTGATGGTTTGGCGTGATGTAGGAGGCATCACCCCACCTCGCGGTCCCCGCAGGCCACCGTTTGCTGGTCCAAGACCTCATCCTAGCCCCTATGGTCCACAAGCTCCGCGAGACCGTCTGTTTCCGGATGATCATGTTGAACTTCCGGGCTATGGAGGTGATTTCTACGAGGACTATTACGGATCGGTCTGAGTTAGTAGTAGTATCACTAGTTCGCACTAGCTGTGTCGTCTGTCGTTCCGCGTGACTCGTGGGATATGACCTAGTTTGTACTCTTTCCGGAGTGTAGAAAAATAATGTATAGGAGCTTGAGATGCCTCCGATGAGATGTAATCCTCTTTTCACCGTAATAGTACTTTGTTTGGTCTTGTACTAAACCTTGTATGGTGTGTATGACGATGGAATAAAGAAGCAGTTTCTGTATCTACCATGTCATACGGATGATCATCTTGCATTCCGAGTTATTCCTTGCATTATGTATCCTATGTCGGAATTTTATCATTCTGACTAAATCATTGCCTTGCTTACCTAGGATGGTCAACACGCGCGCCAACCCTGCTTCTCAAGAGCAGGCCGAAGGCAGTGAAGCCAGAAATGAACATCTGCCTCATCCTCCTTCACTAGCCGAGGTGATGATGGAAGCTGAGAGAAACAAGCGGGAGACAAACCGTTTGTTGGAGCGTATTGAACAGAATACAGCACACCATCAGAGGGCTAACGTGGTGTCACTCAGTGATTTTATCAAACTGCATCCACCCACGTTCCACCACTCCGTCGAACCTCTCGACGCTGATGACTGGCTTCGCAGTATCTCTCACAAGCTGCGTTCCGCGCTGGTAGCTGAGGCTGACAAGGTCACCTTTGCTGCATATCACCTTGAAGGCCCCGCCAGTCTTTGGTGGGAGAATTATGGAGCTATGCGCCCAGCGGGCCATGTCACAACTTGGGCTGAATTCAGCGACGCTTTCCGTGAACACCACATTCCGGAGGGTCTCATGGACCGTAAGCGTGAAGAATTTTGCAATTTCACCCAAGGCCGACTTTCTATGGATGCCTATAGCAGAGAGTTTGGTAAGCTCGCACGATATGCAACTGAGGAAGTGTCTACTGACGCCAAGAAGCAAGCAAGGTTCCGCAAGGGCCTTAGTCCTGAGCTTCGCCGCGACCTCCGTCTGCATGAGTGCACATCTTTTTCGAAACTTGTCAACAAAGCCATCAGTGCTGAAACTGGTCAGACAGACTATGACGCAACACGCAAGCATGGACGTGACATAGGTTCCTCATCCGGTGCTGGTCCTCAGAAGCGCCGCGTGTGGGTACCCAACACCGCCTTGCCACCCAGGTTCACACCGAGGCCATCCTTCCAGGCGCCTCGCCCTGTTCAACAGTCTGCTCCAGCTAAGCCCTATGGGGGTCCAACCAATAATGCTCCTCCACGTACCAATTCCGTGACTTGTTTCAAGTGTGGGGAATCTGGTCACTATATGCGTGAGTGCCCCCAGACCAACCCCAATCAATCTGCTAAAGCTGTTGGCCGTGGCAAGCCGACAGGAAAGGTGTTCCATGCCAAACCGGTCACCGCTTCACGTGGCCATGTCAACTGTATCTCTGCCGAAGAAGCTCAAGAAGATCCCAATGTCGTTCTCGGTACGCTTCTTGTTAATTGCCACCCGGCATCTGTTCTTTTCGATACAGGAGCCTCTCATTCTTTTATATCTGAAAATTATGCTCGTTTGCATAACGTTGCATTCTGTGACTTGCCATCCTCCATGGTAATTCAAACTCCGGGATCCAAATGGCAAACTTCTAGAGTAAGCCATGGAAATGAAATCCAAGTCGACAGACTTGTTTTTCTTGCATCTTTGATAGCCCTTAAATCTTCAGATATTAATATCATTTTGGGTATGGACTGGATGTCAGCTCATCAAGCCAAAATTGATTGCTTCTCTAGGACCGTTCAACTCACCCATCCTTCGGGGAAGATAGTCAATGTTTTGACCCGAATAGCCAAGCGACAATTATATTCTCTTAACGCCAGCCGTTTGCCAGACCTTGAGGACGTTCCGGTAGTCTGTGACTTCCCGGATGTCTTTCCAGAGGAATTGCCAGGTGTTCCACCTGATAGGGATGTTGAGTTCGTAATAGACCTCATCCCCGGAACCCTTCCGATTGCTAGAAGACCTTATAAGATGGCACCCCTAGAACTAGCCGAGCTTAAGAAACAACTCGATGAATCCTTGAAAAAGGGTTTCATCCGCCCTAGTTCATCTCCGTGGGCTTGCCCCGTCCTATTCGTTAAGAAAAAGGATGGTACGGACCGAATGGTTGTAGATTACCGACCGGTCAATCTGGTCACAATCAAGAACAAATACCCGCTTCCCAGGATCAACGATCTGTATGATCAGCTCGCTGGATCCTCAGTCTTCTCCAAGATGGATTTGAGGTTGGGCTACCATCAAATCAAAATCAGAAACGGGGACATTCCTAAAACGGCCTTTGTTACTCGTTACGGCCAATACGAGTACACCGTCATGTCCTTCGGTTTAACCAACGCTCCAGCCACCTTTTCTCGGTTAATGAACTCAATCTTCATGGAGTATTTGGATAAATTCGTCGTAGTTTATCTCGATGATATAATCATATACTCCAAGAACGAGGAAGAACATGCCGAACATCTAAGGCTAGTGTTGCAGAAACTTCGAGAGCATCGCCTTTATGCCAAATTTTCTAAATGCGAATTCTGGTTGCCAGAAGTGACCTATCTGGGTCATGTAATATCTGGTAAAGGTATTGCTGTTAACCCTGAGCGAGTTCAAGCTGTCCTTGACTGGACTCCACCCGAATCGGTCAAGCAAGTTCGGAGTTTTCTAGGCTTAGCGAGCTATTGCCGTCGCTTTGTCGAGAACTTCTCCAAAGTTGCTAAACCCCTAACCGAACTCCTCAAGAAGGATAAGAAGTTCGAATGGACTCCACAATGTGAGCACAGTTTTCAGGAACTGAAAAGACGCCTGACTTCTGCTCCCGTGCTGGTACCGCCAGATTTCTCCAAGGACTTTGTTATCTACTGCGACGCCTCGCGTCAAGGACTAGGTTGCATCCTTATGCAAGATCGACACGTAATTGCCTACGCCTCACGGCAATTGCACCCACATGAGGAGAATTATCCTACTCATGATCTAGAGCTTGCAGCCGTAGTCTATGCACTTAAGACCTGGCGACATTACCTTCTCGGTAATCGTTGCGAAATATTCACTGATCACCAAAGTCTGAAGTACATCTTCACCCAACCGGATCTGAATCTTAGGCAAAGACGTTGGGTTGAATTGATCACAGACTTCGACTTAGGGATAACCTATACCCCAGGGAAAGCCAACGTCATGGCTGATGCGCTAAGTCGTAAATCTTATTGTAACAACCTGATGTTACAACAAAGTCAACCGCTTCTCCATGAGGAATTTCGAAAGCTTAACCTTCACATTGTTCCTCAAGGTTTTCTCTCCACCTTGGTGGCAAAACCTACCCTTACGGATCAAATCATCAAAGCACAGAAGGTAGATCCGGGAATCTCCCGCATCAAGAGGAACATTCAGAAAGGAATTGCGAATTGTTTCTCCGTTAATGATCAAGGAGTCGTGTACTTCGGGGATCGATTAGTAGTTCCCAAAGTGCGCAACCTAAGGCGGTTAATCCTTAAGGAAGCCCATGAATCTCCTCTCACCATTCATCCCGGTAGTACTAAAATGTATCAGGACCTACGCCAGAGGTTCTGGTGGACTAGGATGAAGAGAGAAATTGCTCAGTATATTGCCAATTGCGACGTCTGTCGTCGTGTAAAAGCAGAGCATCAACGGCCTGCTGGCACCCTTCAACCCTTAGCTATTCCTGAATGGAAATGGGATAAAATTGGTATGGATTTCATTACCGGTTTTCCCAGGACCAAGAGAGGGAATAATGCTATCTTCGTCGTGGTCGATCGTCTTTCCAAAGTAGCTCATTTTCTACCTGTTCGTGAGAGTATAACCGCTAGTCAACTGGCAGACTTATACATCTCCCGGATAGTGTCCCTCCATGGTGTTCCTTTGGAAATCAATTCGGATCGAGGAAGTCTTTTCACCTCTCGATTTTGGGAAAGTTTCCAAAATGCTATGGGAACCCGTCTCTCCTTTACCACCGCTTTCCACCCTCAGTCAAGTGGTCAAGTGGAACGCGTCAATCAGATTCTAGAAGACATGCTTCGAGCCTCCGTTATCTCTTTCGGAATGGACTGGGAGAAGTGCCTTCCATTTGCCGAATTCGCTTACAACAACAGCTATCAATCTAGCTTGGGTAAAGCCCCTTTTGAAGTTCTTTATGGACGACGATGTCGAACACCCCTTAACTGGTCAGAGACCGGGGAAAGACAATTCTTTGGCCCGGATATGATTCAGGAAGCAGAAGAACAAGTTCGTATCGTTCGTGAAAAGTTGAAAACAGCCCAATCTCGTCAAAAGAGTCAATATGACCGAAAACATAAGGCTATGACTTTCGAGGTTGACGAGAAGGCTTACCTTCGGGTCACCCCTCTGAAGGGAACCCATCGCTTCGGTATCAAAGGCAAATTGGCTCCTCGTTACATTGGACCTTTTCGCATTCTTGCCAAACGAGGAGAAGTTGCCTACCAATTGGAACTACCTCCGCACCTCTCCAGAGTTCACGATGTCTTCCACGTTTCTCAACTCAGGCGTTGCTTCTCGGATCCTATCCGTGAAGTGGACCACGAAACGCTTGATCTCCAAGATAATCTTACATATCGAGAGTACCCCATTCGTATCCTCGATCAAGCCGAACGTACCACGCGACGTCATAACATCAAGTTTCTCAAGGTTCAATGGTCGCATCATTCGGAAGATGAAGCAACTTGGGAAAGGGAAGATCGTCTTCGACTCGAGTATCCCGCCTTCTTCTCGGAGGAACCCAAATCTCGGGACGAGATTCTTTTGAGTGGGGGTGAGTTGTCACACCCTAGCTAGTCATGCATTAGAGTGTTGCATCATGTTTACTCTTTCAGCAGAAACTTGAAATGTTGATGACAGAACCCCCAGTCCCCTCTGAAACCAACTAGGGTTTACTAAAATAATTTTCAATGAACCTGAAATGCCCTTCCAAAATGCCCATCATTTTTGCCTTGGTTCAGAACCTCTGCCAAAAATGGTGCACACTTTTCTAGGCCATCCTAGGGTTCTTGAGTTAAACCATAACTATTTGAATTTGGGCATTTAAAATAATATAAAATATTTAAATGCTCAAATATCTCCAAACTAAAATGTTTCATGTTGGAAATATTCCAACTATGGACCAGGAGTAGTTTGGTGATTTTTGGAGTTGTCTAGGTATTTTATTTAATTCAACAAAGTTGCAGAAATATTAAATAAAACAGAAAACAGAAAAAAACTAAAAGGGAGAAGCTTACCTGGGCTCCTCCCTATTCAGCCCAGCCAGCTGGCCGGCCCAGCCCAGCACTGTAGCTCCCCGTCCTCTTCCTCCCCACGCCCCGAAGCTGCTGCGTGCTCGCGCGCGCGCGGCCGCGCGGCCACCTCCTGCTTGCCGACGTCCCCCTGGCCGCGTGGACGACGCCCGCAGCCCGTCCCGATCCCCCCTGCTCCCTCTCACTCTCCCCCGTTTCTCCCTCGCTCTCTCTCGCTCTCGGCCGAACACCACCGTCGCCGCCGTTCACCGTAGCCACTGACTCCGGCCACCCCTCGCTTCCCCGAGTAGCTCAGAAGCTCCGCCTCGACTTCCTCTTCCTCCCCACCGCTCCACGAGTCCCCGGAAGCCCTGCATCGCCGCCACGTCGCCGTTCCCCTCTTCGGACTCCGATCATCGTCGCCGACGAATTCGCCGTCTCCAGCGCGTCCCCGAGCCCGCTTCGACGCCCACTGCAACCGCGGTGAGCTACGCCACCGTTTCCCCCTCTTCTTTCCCTCGTTCCCTCACCGTAGCTGCATCCCCACCTCGGCCGAACCTCCGCCGTCGCCGAGCTCGCCGTCGACGCAGCTCCGGTGACCATTTGGTCACCCCGGCGAGTCCAACACGTTCGCAAGAACCCGTAGAGCATCCCTAGCGCCTCACTTTGCTCGACTTCGAGCTCCAGCACCAATCCCGCGCACGACCGAACCCCGGCGGCCGCAGCCGAGCTCACCGCCGTTAACTCCGGCCACCCCGACCCCAACTGACTCCGCCAAGAGCCGCGGGTCGTCCTCAGCTTCACTCCGGTGGTCGCCACGTTCCATTTGGCGGCCGAAACGACCAAAACCACTATCGCCGCCGCACTGTTGGTCGCCGCCGGCCAGAACTCCGGCGAGCTGACGTGGCCTAGTTAATTAGCCACTAATCCACCACCTACAGACGCTGACAAGTGGGCCCCAGGGGTTAGTCAAAGCTAACCAGCCCGGGGTCAACGCGGGATTAGCCCCTGTGACACTGACGTGTGGACCCCACACGTCAGGTTTGACCCGAGCCAGCTCTGTTGACCTGCTGATGTCACTGTGACGTCAGGCTGACGCAGTAATTGAATTTCTGGATTTAAATTGAATCAGGAAATTCCAGAATATTATTTAAACTTCAAAAATTCATAACTTTTATTCTGTAACTCCAAATTGGACAAATAATATATGAAAAATGATCAGAAAAATCCAATCTATCCATCTGTACTATTTTCATGCATGATCAAACAAGTTAACTTGATGTTTCAATCAGAATAAGAAAAGGCACTTTAAAAGGCCATATTTGAATTTGGAATTTGAATCTTTGATTCAAATTGGCTCAAACACATCTGGTTTTAGTTGCATTAGCCCAACACACTCATATTGCCATGTTTCATGCATGCATCATATTGTTGCACATTGTTTGGTAATGTTGTGTACCGGTGCTCTCTGCGGCAGGTTCCGTCCCCGAAGAGTACCCTGATTACCCTAGCGAAGAGCCGTATCCGTGCAACGAACCATCAGGCAAGCAACCAACCATTTGATCATATCGATACAATCCCATGTTCTCGCTCCTGCTCTCTTTTACTGCATTAAGACAACGCGATTCAAACTGCTGTGTGCTACGGTAGTTGAACCCATTTCCTCTGCATGACCTGTCATTGCCACAGTAACTAGATGAAACCCACTAGCATGTGTAGGAGTTGATTGAGCCATATGTATGTGTTGTTCCTACCTTGCTATGCCTGCTATGCTTAGAGTTGTGTCAGGTCTGGTTCATCTGGGTGATGGGCTAGAGTGAAATGATTATGTCGGTAATGAGAGTGGTGTGGTGAACACGAATTGGTAAAGGTATCGATGAGAGGCCATGTAGGAGTACATGGTGGGTTGTTTCATTGAAGCCGACCTTAAGCACTGAGATCTGTATGTGTGATTTAAGAATCAGCTACTACCATGCATTGGGCCCGAAACCAATGGACCCTCTCGACTTCTTATTCACCCTAGTTCTCCGTCCAGGAGTTGCAAGTAGTTTCTGGTGTTTGTAGCCTACTGGAGGCCGTGGACAGCGCTGACCGTAGGGGTGGGCTGTGATGCGGTAGGTACGTGGCACGGTGTACCGAATCCCCGTTAGGTATCTCGGGAACCCTGTTCACATCGTTCGGGGCCGTATGGGAAACCTCGGCCGGACTCCCTGCGGATGGAACCTGAATAGGCGATAAACCTGGACTGGAGGCTTAGGTGATTAGGTAGGTCGTGGCCGACACCCACGTTGGGCTTCCGCTTGAAGGTTGCCGAGTACATGTCGTGTAAACGACGATAAGTGGTGAGAGCGTGTATGAGGAAGTACACCCCTGCAGGGTTAACATGATCTATTCGAATAGCCGCGTCCGCGGTAAAGGACTACTTGGTTGCCTATACAGTTCATAGACAAGTAAATGGAAACTGTTAAAAGCCTCAAGTTAAGTGTGAGTGCCGAGGATGGCTCTTCCGTAGGAAGACGGAGGTGGATCCCCGGTAGTGTATTGAAGTGGTGAATAGTGGACTCGTGTGCGCAAAACTATTTCAAATGGAGTATCGTAGGATAGTCTAGCCAAGAGTCGAAGCTGGCTTGCTGCAATAACTCCACCAACCCTTCTTGATACTATGCATGTATGTAGGATCTGATGTAAGTCTTGCTGAGTACCTTTGTACTCATGTTGCTATAATCTACATTTTTACAGAAGACGCTGCAACCCCTTCTGATGGGTTCTATGTAGACGTTGACATCAACGAGTAGGCTAAAGACCCAGGTGGTGACCCTGAGCTTGTGAAGGACCACATAGTATAGCCAGGCTTTCCAAGCCTCTTTTATTTACTAGTTGTCTGTACTCAGACAAGTTACTTCCGCTGTTGGCTTGTATGATTGTATGACTTGTATGTTGGGTCGTGAGACCCGTACCTTTGTGTGTATGTTATGTATGGCTCACTGAGCCTTAAATAAAGTACTTGTGTCGTAGAGTCATGTTGTGATGCTTCGTTGTATTTGCACATATCGAGCATATTGTGTGTATGATTGAAATGCTTGGTATGTGTGGGATCTGACCATCTAGTTGTTTATCTTTAGTAGCCTCTCTTACCGGGAAATGTCTCCTAGTGTTACCGCTGAGCCATGGTAGCATGCTACTGCTCTGGAACACTTAGGCTGGCCGGCATGTGTCCTTCTTCGTTC